>NC_069500.1:1200563836-1200784994 GCF_027579735.1 Bombina bombina
ATGCTTTGGGAAAGCCCCTAAGAAATAAGGTGTCTAATACAGTGCCTGCCGATATTATTATATCAAAATACCCAGATAAAATGATTCCTCAAGGCTAAATATGTGCTAATAATGAATCGATTTAGCCCAGAAAAGTCTACAGTCTAAATAAGCCCTTGTAAAGCCCTTATTTACGATCGTAATAAATATGGCTTACCGGATCCCATAGGGAAAATGACAGCTTCCAGCATTACATCGTCTTGTTAGAATGTGTCATACCTCAAGCAGCAAGAGACTGCACACTGTTCCCCCAACTGAAGTTAATTGCTCTCAACAGTCCTGTGTGGAACAGCCATGGATTTTAGTTACGGTTGCTAAAATCATTTTCCTCATACAAACAGAAATCTTCATCTCTTTTCTGTTTCTGAGTAAATAGTACATACCAGCACTATTTCAAAATAACAAACTCTTGATTGAATAATTAAAAAACTACAGTTAAACACTAAAAAACTCTAAGCCATCTCCGTGGAGATGTTGCCTGTACAACGGCAAAGAGAATGACTGGGGTAGGCGGAGCCTAGGAGGGATCATGTGACCAGCTTTGCTGGGCTCTTTGCCATTTCCTGTTGGGGAAGAGAATATCCCACAAGTAAGGATGACGCCGTGGACCGGACACACCTATGTTGGAGAAATCACAGGCAGATTCTTCTTCTAATGCTGCCTGAGATGAAACAGTACACTCCGGTACCATTTAAAAATAACAAACTTTTGATTGAAGTTAAAAAACTAACAAGAGAATGACTGGATATGGCAGTGAGGGGAGGAGCTATATAGCAGCTATGCTGTGGGTGATCCTCTTGCAACTTCCTGTTGGGAAGGAGAATATCCCACAAGTAATGGATGATCCGTGGACTGGATACACTTAACAAGAGAAACTAAATGTATGCTTAGCTGATAAATTTCTTTCTTTCTGGACATGGAGAGTCCACGATCTTATGGCATTCTGACGAGACGCCATCAGATCTAACTCCAGCATCCCCCACTTGAGGGTTAACCTGGAGAACACTTCCGGATGGAGAGTCCACTCCCTGGGATGAAAGGTCTGACTGCTCAGGAAATCCGCCTCCCAGTTGACCACTCCTGGAATATGGATGGCAGATAGAAGACAATTGTGAGTCCCCACCCACTGAATAATCCGAGTCACCTCCTTCATAGCCAAGGAACTCCAAGTTCCAACCTGGTGGTTGATGTAAGTCACTGAGGTGATGTTGTCCGACTGGAATCTGATAAACCAGGCTACAGACAACTGAGGCCAGGCCACTAAAGCATTGAAGATCGTTCTCAACTCCAAGATATTTATCGGAAGAGAAGACTCTTCTAGAGTCCATAGGCCCTGAGGCTTTAGAGAGTCCATAGGCCCTGAGGCTTTAGAGAGTCCCAAACTGCTCCAAAGCCTAGCATGCTGGTGTCCGTGGTTACAATCACCCAGGAAGGTCTCTGAAAGCATGTTCCCTCGGACAGATGATCCTGAGATATCCATCACAAAGAGTCGATTGTCAACTGGTCTAGGACTATCCTCGGGGACAGATCCGAATGGTTTCCGTTCCATTGTCTGAGCATGCATAGCTGCAGAGATCTCAAATGGAATCGAGCAAAGGGAACGATGTCCATGGAGGCGACCATCTGCCCAATTACCTACATGCAATTAGCTACTGACGGCCGGACAGTAGACTGCAAAGAGAGGCAAGAAGAGAAAATTTTAGCTTTTCTGACCTCCGTCAAAAAAAATCTTCATAGATAGGGAATCTATTATGGTTCCTAAGAAAAGAACCCTTGTAGCTGGAACAAGGGAACTCTTTTCCAGATTCACTTTCCATCCGTGGGAACGAAGAAAATACAACAAAATCTCCGTATGAGATTTTGCGAGTCGTAAAGATGGCACCTGCACCAAGATGACGTCCACATAAGGCGCCACCACGATTCCCTGAGACCTGACAACTTTGGAAAAAATTCTGAGAGCTGTGGCAAGGCCAAACAGAAGAGCTACAAACTGAAAGTGTTTGTCCAGGAAAGCGAATCTCAGGAACTTGTGATGATCCCTATGGATGGGAACATGCAGATACGCGTCCTTCAGATCTATGGTCGTCATGAACTGACCCTCTTGAACAAATAGTTTACATTTTGAAGGACGGTACCCTGAGAAATTTGTTGAGACACTTCAGGTCTAAAATGGGACGAAAAGTTCCCTCTTTTTTGGGAACCACAAACCGATTTGAATAAAATTCTAGGCCCTGTTCCCTTAGAGGAACTGGAACAATCACTCCCAGGGAGAAAAGGTCCTGAACGCAGTTCAAGAATGCCTCTCTTTTTACCTTGTCTGTAGATAATCTTGAGAGGTAAAATCTGCCCCTGGGAGGACAAGCCTTGAAGTCTATATTGTAGCCCTGCGATACTATGTTCAAAGCCCAAGGGTCTGGGACATCGCATATCCAAGCTTGTTGAAACAATGAAAGTCCGCCCCCCAACTTGATCCAGTACCAGACCAGGGGCGGACCCTTCATGCTGACAGACTCAGATCTTGATTGTTTCCCCTTAATCCAAGACTGGGTCTCTAAGAGGACTTGGACTGCTCCAGCTTGGAAGAGGAAGACTTCTGACCTTTGAAGTTACGAAAGGAAAGAAAAACATAATTTATGTAAGAACTTACCTGATAAATTCATTTCTTTCATATTAGCAAGAGTCCATGAGCTAGTGACGTATGGGATATACATTCCTACCAGGAGGGGCAAAGTTTCCCAAACCTTAAAATGCCTATAAATACACCCCTCACCAAACCCACAAATCAGTTTAACGAATAGCCAAGAAGTGGGGTGATAAGAAAAAAATGCGAAAGCATATAAAATAAGGAATTGGAATAATTGTGCTTTATACAAAAAAATCATAACCACCACAAAAAGGGTGGGCCTCATGGAGTCTTGCTAATATGAAAGAAATGAATTTATCAGGTAAGTTCTTACATAAATTATGTTTTCTTTCATGTAATTAGCAAGAGTCCATGAGCTAGTGACGTATGGGATAATGACTACCCAAGATGTGGATCTTTCCACGCAAGAGTCACTAGAGAGGAAGGGATAAAATAAAGACAGCCAATTCCTGCTGAAAATAATCCACACCCAAAATAAAGTTTAAATGAAAACATAAGCAGAAGATTCAAACTGAAACAGCTGCCTGAAGTACTTTTCTACCAAAAACTGCTTCAGAAGATGAAAATACATCAAAATGGTAGAATTTAGTAAAAGTATGCAAAGAGGACCAAGTTGCTGCTTTGCAAATCTGATCAACCGAAGCTTCATTCCTAAACGCCCAGGAAGTAGAAACTGACCTAGTAGAATGAGCTGTAATCCTTTGAGGCGGAGTTTTACCCGACTCGACATAGGCATGATGAATTAAAGATTTCAACCAAGATGCCAAAGAAATGGCA
Organism: Bombina bombina; assembly: GCF_027579735.1. Classification (NCBI taxonomy): domain Eukaryota; kingdom Metazoa; phylum Chordata; class Amphibia; order Anura; family Bombinatoridae; genus Bombina; species Bombina bombina. The sequence goes on from NC_069500.1 coordinate 1,200,567,297, forward strand.
AAAGCTTTCTGGCCTTTTCTAGAACCGGAAAAGATAACAAATAGACTAGAAGTCTTTCGGAAAGACTTAGTAGCTTCAACATAATATTTCAAAGCTCTAACAACATCCAAAGAATGCAACGATTTCTCCTTAGAAGTCTTAGGATTAGGACATAATGAGGGAACCACAATTTCTCTACTAATGTTGTTGGAATTCACAACCTTAGGAAAAAATTCAAAAGAAGTTCGCAACACCGCCTTATCCTGATGAAAAATCAGAAAAGGAGACTCGCAAGAAAGAGCAGATAATTCAGAGACTCTTCTGGCAGAAGAGATCGCCAAAAGGAACAAAACTTTCCAAGAAAGTAATTTAATGTCCAATGAATGCATGGGTTCAAAAAGAGGAGCTTGAAGAGCCCCCAGAACCAAATTCAAACTCCAAGGAGGAGAAATTGACTTAATGACAGGTTTTATACGAACCAAAGCTTGTACAAAACAATGAATATCAGGAAGATTAGCAATCTTTCTGTGAAAAAGAACAGAAAGAGCAGAGATTTGTCCTTTCAAAGAACTTGCGGATAAACCTTTATCTAAACCACCCTGAAGAAATTGTAAAATTCTCGGAATTCTAAAAGAATGCCAAGAAAAATGATGAGAAAGACACCAAGAAATATAAGTCTTCTCTAGATACAGATTTACGAGCCTGTAACATAGTATTAATCACAGAGTCAGAGAAACCTCTTTGACCAAGAATCAAGCGTTCAATCTCCATACCTTTAAATTTAAGGATTTCAGATCCTGATGGAAAAAAGGACCTTGCGACAGAAAGTCTGGTCTTAGCGGAAGAGTCCACGGATGGCAAGAGGCCATCCGGACAAGATCCGCATACCAAAACCTATGAGGCCATGCCGGAGCTACCAGCAGAACAAACGAGCATTCCTTCAGAATCTTGGAGATTACTCTTGGAAGAAGAACTAGAGGCGGAAAGATATAGGCAGGATGATACTTCCAAGGAAGTGATAATGCATCCACTGCTTCCGCCTGAGGATCCCGGGATCTGGACAGATACCTGGGAAGTTTCTTGTTTAGATGAGACGCCATCAGATCTATTTCTGGAAGCTCCCACATTTGAACAATCTGAAGAAATACCTCTGGGTGAAGAGACCATTCGCCCGGATGCAACGTTTGGCGACTGAGATAATCCGCTTCCCAATTGTCTATTCCTGGAATATGAACCGCAGAGATTAGACAGGAGCTGGATTCCGCCCAAACCAGAATTCGAGATACTTCTTTCATAGCCAGAGGACTGTGAGTCCCTCCTTGATGATTGATGTATGCCACAGTTGTGAATTTCTGTCTGAAAACAAATGAACGATTCTCTCTTCAGAAGAGGCCAAGACTGAAGAGCTCTGAAAATTGCACGGAGTTCCAAAATATTGATCTCACCTCCTGAGATTCCCAAACCCCTTGTGCTGTCAGAGACCCACACACAGCTCCCCAACCTGTAAGACTTGCATCTGTTGAAATTACAGTCCAGGTCGGAAGAACAAAAGAAGCCCCCTGAACTAAACGATGGTGATCTGTCCACCACGTCAGAGAGTGTCGTACAATCGGTTTTAAAGATATTAATTGAGATATCTTTGTGTAATCCCTGCACCATTGGTTCAGCATACAGAGCTGAAGAGGTCGCATGTGAAAATGAGCAAAGGAGATCGCGTCCGATGCAGCAGTCATAAGACCTAAAATTTCCATGCATAAGGCTACCAAAGGGAATGATTGTGACTGAAGGTTTTGACAAGCTGATATCAATGTTAGACTTCTCTTGTCTGACAAAGACAGAGTCATAGACACTGAATCTACCTGAAAACCTAAAAAGGTTACCCTTGTCTGAGGAATCAATGAACTTTTAATAAATTGATCCTCCAACCATGATCTTGAAGAAACAACACAAGTCGATTCGTATGAGATTCTGTTAAATGTGAAGACTGAGCAAGTACCAAGATATCGTCCAAATAAGGAAATACCAATACCCTGTTCTCTGAATACAGACAGAAGGGCACCGAGAACCTTTGTAAAAATTCTTGGAGCAGATGCTAAGCCAAACGGTAGAGCCACAAAACTGGTAATGCTTGTCTAAAAAAAGAGAATCTCAGAAACTAAAAGTGATCTGGATGAATCGGAATATGCAGATATGCATCCTGAAATTCTATTGTAGACATATAATGCCCTTGCTGAACAAAAGGCAGGATAGTCCTTACAGCTACCATCTTGAATGTTGGTATCCTTACATAACGATTCAATATTGATAGATCCGGAACTGGTCTGAAGAAATTGACCTTCTTTGGTACAATGAAGAGATAGAATAAAACCCCAGCCCCTGTTCCAGAACTGGAACTGGCATAATTACTCCAGCCAACTCTAAATCTGAAACACATTTCAGAAATGCTTGAGCCTTTGCTGGGTTTACTGGGACACGGGAAGGAAAAAAATCTCTTTGCAGGAGGCCTTAACTTGAAGCCAATTCTGTACCCTTCTGAAACAATGTTCTGAAACCAGAGATTGTGAACGGAATTGATCCAAATTTCTTTGAAAAGAACGTAAACTGCCCCATACCAGCTGAGCTGGAATGAGGGCCGCACCTTCATGGGGACTTAGGAGCTGGCTTTGGGTTTCTATAAGGCTTGGATATATTCCAAAGTGAAGAAGGTTTCCAAACTGATACCGCTCCTGAGGATGAAGGATCTGGCTTTTGTTCCTTGTTGTGATGAAAGGAACGAAAACAATTATTAGACCTAAATTTACCTCAGATTTTTTATCCTGTGGTAAAAAAGTTCCCTTCCTTCCAGTAACAGTTGAGATAAAAGAATCCAACTGAGAACCGAATAATTTATTACCCTGGAAAGAAAAGGATAGCAAAGTTGACTTAGAAGACATATCAGCATTCCAAGTTTTAAGCCATAAAGCTCTTCTAGCTAAAATAGAGACATATACCTGACATCAATTCTAATGATATCAAAGATGGCATCACAAATAAAATAATTAGCATATTATAGAATAATGCTATGAGAATTATGATCTGTTACTTGTTGCGCTAAAGCTTCTAACCAAAAAGTTGAAGCTGCAGCAACATCCGATAAAAATATAGCAGGAGTAGAGACAGCCCCATAAACCTTAGGCATTTTGTCCCAAACTTTAATCTGTCAGATGGCACAGGATATAATTGCTTAAAACGTTTTAAAAGGAGTAAATGAATTACCCAAATTATTCCATTCCCTGGAAATTACTTCAGAAATAGCATCAGGGACAGGAAACACTTCTGGAATAACTACAGGAGATTTAAAAACCTTATTTAAAAGTTTAGTTTTAGTATCAAGAGGACCAGAATCCTCTATTTCTAATGCAATTAATACTTCTTTAAATAAAGAACGAATAAATTCCATCTTGAACAAATACAAAGATTTATCAGCATCAACCTCTGAACCAGAAGAACCATTATCAGTATCAGAATGATGATGTTCATTTAAAAATTCATCTGAAAAAAGAGAAGTTTTAAAAGACTTATGTATACTAGAAGGAGAAATAACAGACATAGCCTTCTTAATGGATTTAGAAACAAAATCTCTTATGTTATCAGGAACACTCTGAGTATTAGATGTTGACGGAACAGCAACAGGTAATGTAACAGTACTAAAGGAAATTTTATCTGCATTAACAAGTTTGTCATAACATTTAATACAAACAGCTGAAGGAACAGATACCAAAAGTGATACACTTAGCTTTGGTAGCTCCAGCACCGGGCAGTGATTTTCCTGAAGTATCTTCTGACTCAGATGCAACGTGGAACATCTTGCAATATGTAAAAGAAAAAACAACATATAAAGCAAAATTAATCAAATTCCTTAAATGACAGTTTCAGGAATGGGAAAAAAATGCCAGTGAACAAGCTTCTAGCAACCAGAAGCAATAAATAATGAGACTTAAATAATGTGGAGACAAAAGTGACGCCCATATTTTTTTAGCGCCAAATAAGACGCCCACATTATTTGGCGCCTAAATACTTTTGGCGCCAAAAATGACGCCACATCCGGAACGCCGACACTTTTGACGCAAAAGAACGTCAAAAAATGACGCAACTTCCGGCGACACGTATGACGCCGGAAACAGAAAAAAATTTTGCGCCAAAAAAGTCTGCGCCAAGAATGACGCAATAAAATGAAGCATTTTCAGCCCCCGCGAGCCTAACAGCCCACAGGGAAAAAGTCAAATTTTTTAAGGTAAGAAAAAATGATTGATTCAAATGCATTATCCCAAATATGAAACTGACTGTCTGAAAATAAGGAATGTTGAACATCCTGAGTCAAGGCAAATAAATGTTTGAATACATATATTTAGAACTTTATAAAAAAGTGCCCAACCATAGCTTAGAGTGTCACAGAAAATAAGACTTACTTACCCCCAGGACACTCATCTACATGTTTGTAGAAAGCCAAACCAGTACTGAAACGAAAATCAGCAGAGGTAATGGTATATATATATATATATAAGAGTATATCGTCGATCTGAAAAGGGAGGTAAGAGATGAATCTCTACGACCGATAACAGAGAACCTATGAAATAGACCCCGTAGAAGGAGATCATTGCATTCAAATAGGCAATACTCTCCTCACATCCCTCTGACATTCACTGCATGCTGAGAGGAAAACCGGGCTCCAACCTGCTGCGGAGCGCATATCAACTTAGAATCTAGCACAAACTTACTTCACCACCTCCATAGGAGGCAAAGTTTGTAAAACTGATTTGGGGATGTGGTGAGGGGTGTATTTATAGGCATTTTAAGGTTTGGGAAACTTTGCCCCTCCTGGTAGGAATGTATATCCCATACGTCACTAGCTCATGGACTCTTGCTAATTACATGAAAGAAATTAGAATTTTGACGCCCCCTTAGGTCTATTCTTCTTGTCTTGTGGTAGAAAGAACCCCTTTCCACACGTAATTTCAGAAATCCTCTCTGCCAGACCAGGACCAAACAGGGTCTTACCCTTGTAAGGTAGCGACAGAAGCTTGGACTTGGAGGTTACATCAGCTGACCAAGATTTCAGCCACAAAGCCCTGCGGGCTAGAACAGTGAAGCCAGACATCTTGGCTCCCAATCTAATGACTTGCATGTTTGCATCAGAATTAAAGGAATTGGCTAGTTTGAGGGCCTTAATCCTATCTTGACAAAGCATTGCAACAATAATATGCCGCACTTACCACTGTGGCAATACAGACTGCAGGTTGCCATTGTAGACCCTGATGAACATACATTTTCATTAAATAAGCCTCCAGCTTTTTGTCCATGGGCTCCTTAAAAGAATAGCTATCCTCAATAGGAATCGTGGTTCTCTTAGCCAAAGAAGAAATAGCCCCTTCTACCTTAGGCACTGTGCGCCATGAGTCTCAAATGGAGTCAGCAACAGGAAACATCTTTTTAAAAACGGGAGACGGGGAGAAAGATATCCCTGGCTTATCCCACTCTTGTGCAATGATCTCTGACACACGGTCTGGAACAGTAAACGCTTCCACAGGGGAAGGAACATCATAGTATTTGAAGAGGTAAACCCTAGGAAATCTAGTAAACTTAACAGAGTCAGTCAAAGGAATTATATACTGTCCGAATCTGACATTTCACCCTCAGAAGCTACCGAGGTATCCTCATCAGACTTAGGATGGAGGTCAACCTTTGCAGCAACAGAGGCGATAGACACTTTACTATCAGAAAAATGTTTAGATTTCCTCTTGCACATCCCCAACATGAGAAAAGCAGATAATGCAGCAGATACCGCAGAAGATATCTGTGCAGCAAAATCTACAGGCAAATATACGCCTATGAGGCTTGGGACGCTTGAGGAGAAAGCTGCGGAATAACCTGAACAGCATTATCCTTGGAGACAATAGGCTTAGAGGGCAATAATTTGTCTTTACATTCTAGCGTTCTAGCTAAACATGTGGCACAAAATTGCATAGGCAAAACAATTTGGGCCTCTAGACATAATAGACACTTGTCAAAAGAATCAGATTCTTGATCCATATCCATGGCTGCAAAAATTAAAACACCTCCAAATTAAATGAGAATTTTTTTGGGGTTTTTTTTCTTTCAAAAATAAGCATTACTGTCACTTTAAGAAACTCATAATTCCTATAAGCATTAACACGCTAATGAGACAAAACTGCCCCAAAGGAAAAGAACTGCTGCAGAAACCTCCACACCTCAGACAGTCTGAGGTGCCCTACCACATTCAGAGGATCCCAAAATGATGGAAGCACAGAGACTGTTTGTCACTTCAATTTCCCACTGCCACAACAGCCAACACAGAAAAGGCAGCTACTACGTGACTCCACTATGTTCTGTCGGAAGAGAAGGAGATCACGTGACCGGCAAAGAGGAACTGTGCAACACTAAAAGCCTGCGTTCCCTGCCGAAGAAGTAAAAGCCTGCGTTCCCTGCCGAAGAAGAAAAAGCCTTTAGGTATTAACAGATATGACGTGTCTAAGCTGGTGGATATACAAGCCCATGACAGAAGACTCCATTATATCTTACATTAGTACCTGTGCTGTTTTCCATTTATGTTTTATTGTCTTAATTTAGTTTCCATTTGTTGTATCTGAATAAACTGATCATTTACAATGGAAATAAAGATAAACCTATGTATGTACCAATGAATTTATAATAGGAAAATATTTTCTCAAAACCTTATATTTGTGGCTGGTTGTGTAGCCTCCTGCTCAGACTCATACTCCGAGTCTTCGGTTTCCTCTTCATCTTTAGTGTTCTCATTAACAGCATCCGTCATCATATCAGAGGTTTGCTCGTAATAATGAACTAGGTCACGTAATTCATTTAGTCTTTTTCTAACTTCTTTCAATTTCCTAGAGATAAAAATGAAAAAGTAAATGAAACAGTAATTAAATCATATTTGACAGATTTTCCATAACAGTTCCCTCTAGATGGGTGGAGAGAAACCCAAAGCCCTCAATTTTACAGCTGCAGTTAGGGGGGCAGTAAACACCTTGATAATTTTATATAAAATAATTAGTTATGCATAGCGAAAATAATTTATAAATATTTAATTTAGCACGGAAAATGTTGGCTTTTCACAGAGCTGAAAAGGCACATTGCAGACCTTTTTAAGGCTAACCCTGCTTCAACTTTTTCCCTAATTAGCTTTAGTAGATAACTGCAAAACAAAGTGCTCTATCACTGTAATTTCCCTTTAAAAAAAAAAAACAACTACAAAATATTCTTAAGAGGATTGTAGTGTTACTGCTGTGTAACAATAACTAGGAGTCTTATTTAATGGATATAACAAAAAATAAAATGTATGCCCGCCTGATAAATTCATTTTTTTCTAGTGGTGAGAGTCCACAAGCCATTACTCCTGGGATTCAAATCCTGGCCACTAGGTGGAGGCAAAGACACCTAAAAAACCAAGAGCATTTGATCTTTCCTTCTTAAAAAATGGGACAGAATAAACCTTCCTCGAGGAGGATAAGATCTGAAACCTATCCTGTACCCCTGGGTCACTATCTGCAGAACCCAAGGGTCCTGAACAGAGCTTGCCCAAGCATCCCAAGAAAGGATTAGCCTGCCCCATACCGGAGAATCCAGATTGAGGGCCACGCCTTCATGAATATTTGTTGTCTGTGGAAGACTTGGACTTGTTCTAATTCGAGAGATGTTTCCACGTAGTTCAGGGGGATTTTGACTTTTGATTGATGGCAGACTTCTGGCTCTTAGACATTTGAAAGGAACAGAATCTGCTACCAGATTTCCCCTTAGGCATAGCCTTTCTATCCTGAGGAAGGAAAGCTCCCTTTCGAGCCTGTGACTGTAGAGATGAGTCCAAACCAGGACTGAACAGGGTTTGAAACCGTATCTGCAGACCAAGATTTTAGCCAAAGAGCCATTCGGCTCAAGACAGCAAAAACAAAATTTATGCTTACCTGAAAAATCTATTTCTTTTTGACACGATGAGTCCACGGATCATCATTAATTACTGTTGGGAATATCACTCCTGCCCAGCAGGAGGCAGCAAAGCTGTTAAATATCTCCTCCCTTCCCTCCCACCCCAGTCATTCAACCGAAGTAAAGGAGAGAAAGGAAGAAACAAGGTGCAGAAGTGTCTGAAGGCGCTATCAAGAAGCCCTCTCCTGTTTGATTCTGGCTATTAAGACGAGGCAGGAGAGGAAAGGGAGGAAACTCATAAGCAAGGTTGAACAACCAAAGTACTGCTAGAGCATCTATCAGTACTGCTTGGAGATCCCTTGATCTGGATCCGTAACAAGGAAGTTTGGCATTCTGACGAGATGCCATCAGATCCAATTCCAGTGTGCCTTATTGACGAATCAATGTCGCAAACACCTCCGGATGGAGCTCCCACTCCCCCGGATGAAAAGTCTGACGACTTAGAAAATCTGCTTCCCAGTTTTCAACTCCTGGGATGTAGATTGCTGATAGATGGCCCATCGAATTATCTTGGAAACCTCTATCATCGCTAGCGAACTCTTTGTTCGCCCTTGATGATTGATATATGCTACAATCATGATATTGTCCGACTGGAATCTTATGAATTTGGCCCAGGTCAACTGAGGCCACGCTTGAAGCGCGTTGAATATTGCTCTCAGTTCCAGAATATTAATTGGTAATAGGGACTCTTCCTGAGTCCAAACACCCTGAGCCTTCAGGGATTTCCAGAGTGCACCCCAGCCCAAGAGGCTGGCGTCCGTCGTCACTATGACCCATGCTGGCCTGCGGAAGCACATTCCCTGGGACAGATTATCCTGTAACAACCACCAAAGAAGAGAGTCTCTGGTCTCTAGATCCAGATTTATCCAAGGAGATAAATCCGCATAATCCCCATTCCACTGTCTGAGCATGCACAGATGCAGTGGTCTGAGATGCAAGCGAGCAAACGGAACTATGTCCATTGCTGCTATCATTAACAGGAATGAAGTGCTCAGTAAGTAGTTAGGATCTTTGACTTTCTGACCTCCGTCAGAAAAATTTTCATGTCTACCGAGTCTATCAGAGTTCCTAGGAAAGGAAATCTGGTCAGTGGAACTAGTGAACTCTTTTGTATGTTCACCTTCCACCCGTGAGTTCTTAGAAAAGACAACACGATGTCCGTGTGAGATTTGGCTAGCTGGTAAGTTGACGCCTGAATGAAAATATCGTCCAGATAGGGCGCCACTGCTATGCCCCGCGGCCTTAGAACCGCCAGAAGGGACCCTAGCACTTTTGTGAAGATTCTGGGAGCTGTGGCCAACCCGAAAGGGAGGGCCACAAACTGGTAATGTTTGTCCAGGAAGGCGAATCTGAGGAACTGGTGATGATCTTTGTGGATAGGAATGTGAAGATACGCATCCTTCAAATCCACGGTGGTCATATATTGACCCTCCTGGATCATTGGCAAAATTGTTCGTATGGTCTCCATCTTGAACGATGGGAAATTTGTTTAGACATTTGAGATCTAAAAACAGTCTGAAGGTTCCCTCTTTTTTGGGAACCACAGATTTGAGTAAAACCCCTGCCCCTGTTCTAGTTTTGGAACTGGGCAGATTACACCCATGGTATATAGGTCTTCTACACAGCGTAAGAACGCCTCTCTTTTTGTCTGGTCTACAGACAAACGTGAAAGATGAAATCTCTTGGGGGAGAATCCTTGAATTCTAGTCGATACCCCTAGGTCACGATTTCTAATGCCAAGGGATCCTGATCGTCTCTTGCCTGAGCGAAGAGAGAAAGTCTGCCCCCTACTAGATCCGGTCCCGGATTGGGGGCTGCCCCTTCATGCTGTCTTGGTAGCAGCAGCGGGCTTCTTGGCCTGTTTACCTTTATTCCAGGTCTGGTTAGGTCTCCAGACTGACTTGGATTGTGCAAAATTCCCCTCCTGCTTAGTGGCGGAGGAGAAAGTAGAGGGTCCACCTTTAAAGTTTCGAAAGGAACGAAAATTGTTCTGTTTGGCCCTCATTTTAACAATCTTTTCCTGAGGAAGGGCATGACCTTTACCTCCAGTAATGTCGGAAATGATCTCCTTCAGTTCAGGCCCGAATAGGGTCTTACCCTTAAAAGGAAAAGCTAAAAGCTTGGATTTTGATGACACATCAACAGACCAAGACTTAAGCCATAACGTTCTACGTGCTAAAATGGAAAAACCTGCATTCTTTGCCGCTAATTTAGCCATTTGAAAAGCGGCATCTGTAATAAAAGAATTAGCTAGCTTGAGAGCCCTAATTCTATCCAAAATATCATCTAATGGGGTCTCAACCTTAAGAGACTCCTCTAGAGCCTCAAACCAAGAAGCTGCTGCAGTAGTTACTGGAACAATGCACGCTATAGGTTGTAGAAGAAAACCCTGATGAATAAACAATTTCTTTATAAGACCCTACAATTGTTTAACCATAGGATCTTTGAAAGCACAACTGTCCTCAATAGGTATAGTTGTACGCTTAGCCAGGGTAGAAATAGCTCCCTCCACCATAGGGACCGTCTGCCACGAATGGTGTCAGATATGGGAAACATTTTCTTAAAAGTAGGAGGGGGGGAGAACGGAATGCCTGGTCTATCCCATTCCTTAGTAACAATGTCCGAAATTCTTCTAGGGACTGGAAAAACATTAGTGTAAGTAGGGACCTCTAGATATTTATCCATTTTACACAATTTCTCTGGTGGGATGACAACAGGGTCACAATCATACAGAGTCGCTAAAACCTCCCTAAGTAACAAGCGGAGGTGTTCAAGCTTAAACTTAGAGACACTGAACCCAAATTTTTTATTTTGTAATTCAGAAAGAGCATGCAATTTTAAGCAACTTTCTAATTTACTCCTATAATAAATTTTTCTTTGTTCTCTTGCTATCATTATTTGAAAAAGAAGGTATCTAAGTTTTTTTTTTTGGTTTCAGTACTCTGGACAGCACTTTTTTATTGGTGGATGAATTTATCCACCAATCAGCAAGGACAACCCAGTTTGTTCCCCAAAAATGGGCCGGCATCTAAACTTACATTCTTGCATTTCAAATAAAGATACCAAGAGAATGAAGAAAATGTGATAATAGGAGTAAATTAGAAAGTTGCTTAAATTTTCATGCTCAATCTGAATCACGAAAGAAAAATTTTGGGTACAGTGTCCCTTTAAAGGCCGTCACATCTAGGTCTGTTTGAGGGAACATCTTTCCTGAATCTGAAAGCTCTCCCTCAGATAGCAATTCCCCCACCCCCAAATCAGAACACTGCGAGGGTACATCGGAGATGGCCAATAAAGCATCAGAGGGCTCAGCATTTACTCTAATACCTGACCTGTTGCGCTTACCCTGTAAACCTGGCAGTTTATTTAATACCTCTGTAAGGGTAGTAGACATAACTGCAGCCATATCTTGCAGGGTGAAAGAATTAGACGCACTAGAAGAACTAGGCGTCGATTGAGCGGGCGTTAAAGGTTGTGACACTTGGGGAGAAGTAGATGGCATAACCTGATTCTCGTCTGACTGAAAATCCTCCTGAGACATACTTTTATCACCTAAAATATGTTCTTTGCAATGTAAGGCCCTTTCAGTACGAGGGACACATTTTTAATGGGGGTTCCACAGTGGCTTCTAAACACATAGAACATTGACTTTCCTCAATGTCAGACATGTTGAAACAGGCTAGTAATGACCACAAACAGGCTTGAAAACACTTTATTTAGTGAAAAAAATAATCTGAAAAACGGTACTGCGCCTTTAAGAGAAAAAAAGCGTACAATTTTTCCAAAACTGCTCTAAAATGTTATAATTATCCCAATTTTAGTATATATGTGTCTTATCTTGTCAGCTAAGATTGCACCACAAGTAAGATATGCTTAACCCTTAATAGAAAAAAACGTTACTCAAGAACGTTATGAAATTAACCAATCAACCCCCTGCACCTCGCCACAGCTCTGCTGTGGCGCCTACCTGCCCTCAGGGGTCTGTAAAATCACTCTAACACTTCGATTAGGCCAAATCTTTCCTTTTAGGCCCACCGGAGCTGGAGCTTGCATGGGGAATTCAACTGTGCATATGAAGTGCGAAAATAGGCCCCGCCCATCTACATCAATGTCTCACTGCCTTGTAAAAAACCCTGTAAAGCGGTCTGGAACCTAGCCATGTTGGTTTCCATATACCCAACTATTAAAGAAAGCCATGTGAACCCTCCAGTGCCATCAAAAGTAAAAAAACGTTTGCTTTACACAAAAAACATTAATTGCCTTCCAAACATAAAATCGTTTTGCCCAAAAAAACATTATGTTATCAGTGTCAACCATTTTTTCAGCCCATAACATACAGGTCCCAGTAATACCCTTCAATCACATGTAGGATTACTGCTTACCCCTTCCCTTATGGGAATACTGTCAGCCAGTTCTGAAATAACACAGTCTCTCCAGAAAAAAAAAATGACTGAACATACCTCAATGCTTGTAGCATGAAAAACGTTCCTCACACTGAATTTCTCAAGTACTCCTCAGCCATTCTGTGGGAACTACTCTGGATCTTAGTAACAACTGCTAAGATCATCAGTCTCCAGGCAGAAATCTTCATCCATCTGCTGCCTGGGAAAAAAATAGCACTCACCGGTACCATTTAAAATAAAAAAAAGTCTTGCTTGAAGAAAATAAAAACTATCCTATCACCTCTTTCACTTTACCTCTTCCTATTACTTAGTATAGGCAAAGAGAATGACTGAGGGTGGAGAGAAGGGAGGAGCTATATATACAGCTCTGCTGTGGTGCTCTTTTCCACTTCCTGTTAGCAGGAGGATAATATCCCACAAGTAAGGATGAATCCGTGGACTCTTATCTAGTAGAAGAAAGGAAATTTATGCTTACCTGATAAATGTATTTCTTTAAAGATATGACGAGTCCACGGATTTCATCCTTACTTATGGGATATCGCCTCCTGGTCAGCAGGAGGAGGCAAAGAGCTCCACAGCAGAGCTGCATAAATAGCTCCTCCCTTCCCCCCAACCCAGTCATTCGACCGAAGTTAGGAAGAGAAAGGAAAAGCCAAGGAGCAGAGGTGACTGAAGTTTAACAAAAATAAAAACCTGGGGGCGTGTCCGGGCTATGGCCTATGATGGCTGCCAAACTGGGAGCTCTGTAAAGAAAAAATTGCAATCCGCCTTGTAATTTAAATATTGCATGTCCATCCAAAAACAATTTGATTTCTATGAAGTGCACAACGTCCTGCTGGATCGGAATATATTTATATAAAGAGAAAAGAAGCTTTCCAGACTGGGCCGCGGAGATCTCTTGGCGGCCTGAAAAGGTAGAGAACTCAGCACCCCCCCCCCCCTGGGGAACCGGGGTAAGCAAAGTAAGCAGTGTGTCTCTGCATTTGCTTCCATATACTAACCCTTATGCAATGGAGGAGCTACTTGTCTTAATTCAGGACCTGTTGAAGGAGCAGGGAAGGAGGATATGTGAGAGGATTGACCGCATTGTACTCCCACCTACTGAGCAATGGAGAGAAGCATGGCGGAACGGAGAGCAATCGCTAGCCCTAAGGCACTCAGATGGGGAAACCTACAGAATGGAGGAGAGGATACATGGAATATCACAGGAGCGGTTGCGGGCTGGTTCCCCCGCCCTAGACCTGGGAGTGTGTGTAACGGAGTGCCTAGTACCTGCTGTCAGCATCAGTTTTACGGCCTCTGTGGCTAAGCGATCAGTTACCGCATATTATGCTGAGACTGCCCGGCTGGACGGAGGTTCGAGTCGGCGAGATCAAGATTTACTCCTACCACCCCTGGGAAGTGCTACTGGCTCTCTTTGGGAGGATTTGGAGATCGGAGGAGATGGGTTGGTGAGAGATCCCGGTGTAAAAGATTCAGGCATCGCGGAGTGCTGCCGCGGGGTTTACCGATTGCCTATTTACTTCCTATACTCCTGGGGCCTTGAATTGGATGGGGCCGCTTTGGGCCTGCTGTGCATTAATGCTGGACTTGCACAACGAGACTCCCAGGGCCTTATGGCTCTACAGGTTCTGAAGGTGGTAAGCGCTGGGGTCGGTTAGACGGTGGTCAGCGGGACCAGGGCCAGACAATAATCCACCACCCTATCAGACTATGTAATTTGTTCCAAAATGATGCTTACATTGGTTGAGGTTTTTTTTTTCTTTTTATTTATATGCAGTCTGGTGGTGCCTTTGTATTTGCAGGGTGGGATGTGTCTGATGTTTTATTTTATTGTCATGTTGGGATTATTTATCTCTCTTTCTTCTCCTAGATAGAATAAAATGTATGGCAGGATCAACTTTTACTTCTCTCCTGACCCCCAACTCTATAGTTATAAATAGGTTTCAATGCCCAGTATGTCACCTAGATACTATTAGCAGCTTTCTGGGGTAGATTACATGTGCAGTATACATGAAACACCAGCTTCAGATGCTGACTTTAGAGCACTATTTTGATACATCTGCATGCTGCAATATTTAATTTGTCATTTTGGGTTGAACTATTAAGCAGAAATCAGAAAGAGCAACTCCTTGAGCAATATAATATGCAAATGCACAAAAATTAATAAAACATGGTCCCAGCGGTGAATGCACAGTATAATATTATGGCTCAGGAAACACCACCTCATCCCTGAACTATTAAGCAGCTTTACAAATATACACCCTCAGACACAATACTGTCCTGGCCTCAACTTTTCCTTATCCTTCTTGATTATATTGAAATGGGAACCTCCTTGGCCTACTGTATTGGTACCTCCACTAGTAGGGTTTAGTTGTAGGCGAGGTGTGTACCTTGCTGCAGTAATCCTGCCACAACATTTAAGTAACTAATTTGGATGGGTCTCTTATCTCATACACATTTTCCAATTTTGCAGTAGTACTGTCTGCGGCCGAGACGGTATGAAAGGCACATGATCCCCTCTAAATTATGTGGTAATACATAGAGATCCCATATAAACTGTAGCAGGGTTCGCCCCGTTTTACCCCCTAAGAAGGCTTCCATTCTTATCCTGAAATCCAGGGTAACCACTACAGGTTTATTTTTGAACTCAAAGGAGGCTCACTATGTTTTGCCCTGGAACATACTTGAGTTTTAGCTTTGGGGCTGAGATAGGAGCATTGGTAGTCTCCTCTACCTGATGGAAATTTTAATTTCTGGGGGTTAAATGTTATACTATATGCTGAGCCAAAAACTAGCCCTATTTTCCTAATGTCTACCTCATGGTAGAAAATAAGATGCTTACTATTATTACCCATACGTAGAGTCTACAAACTGTTGTGTTAGGTTGCTTGCTGCTACTAAGAGGTTAGCGGTTTAATCCCCCCACATAACTGTATAGCAATGTATCTACAGACTCAGGTACGGGGCTTTTGAGTGGAGTATCAGGGTCTCACAGAGTCTACCAATTTCCGTGTTGAGCCGCTTACTTCATATTTTGACAGGAGTGTTATAGCTGCAACCTCAGATGCTAATGGGCACAATTTAATCTCCATGGGTATATACAGTTGCATTTCTGGTATGGACATATAAGACCTAATTCTTTCCTTAGAGAGCTTTGCTACCAAATCTAGGTCGAATGATGATCACTTGTTATGTTACTTTTTTTGTCCATGTTTCCATGTTTGTATAGAAAAAGAGGTGCCGCACACGGCCTATGGTATTTCCTGTTGCGCAGGATCTCATATCGCTTACAGTTCTATGACATGCATGTGAAACACAAGATTTGAATGTATGTATTTAGGCATGTTGCCGTGATAATGTATAATGTATGATGTTATATGTATATCATTGTTACCTCAATAAAAACTATTAAACAAAAAAAAAAACACCTGTCCTAGAAAATGACAGGGTGGGCCGTGGACTCGTCATATTGCAAAAAAAATAAAATTTATCAGGGAAGCATAAGTTTCCTTTTCTTTTACAAGATATGACGAGTCCATGGATTTCATCCTTACTTATGGGATACAATACCAAAGCTATAGGACACGGATGAAAGGGAGGGACAAGACCGGAACCTTAACGGAAGGCACCACTGCTTGAAGAACTTTTCTCCCAAAAACAGCCTCAGACGAGGCAAAAGTATCAAATTTGGAAAATTTGGAAAATTTAGAAAAAGTATGAAGAGACAACCAAGTTGCAGCCTTGCAAATCTGTTCAACAGAAGCATCATTTTTAAATGCCCATGAGGAAGCCATAGCCCTAGTAGAATGAGCCGTAATTCGTTCTGGAGGCTGCCATCCAGCAGTCTCATATGCAACACGGATGATACTCTTCAGCCAAAAAGAAAGAGAGGTAGCAGTAGCTATCTGACCCCTACGTTTCCCAGCAAAAACAACAAACGAAGATGTTTGATGAAAATCCTTTGTCGCCTGCAAGTAGAACTTCAAGGCACGGACTACATCCAAATTATGTAACTGACGTTCCTTCTTAGAAGAAGGGTTAGGACACAAGGAAGGAACAACAATTTCCTGATTAATATTCTTGTTAAAAACAACCTTAGGAAGAAAACCAGGTTTGGTACGTAATACCACCTTATCAGAATGGAAAATAAGATAAGGAGAATCACATTGCAAAACCAAAAGCTCAGAAACTCTACGAGCAGAAGAAATAGGAACCAAAAATAAAACTTTCCAAGATAATAACTTAATATCTATGGAATGCATAGGTTCAAAAGGAACCCCTTGAAGAACATAAAGAACTAAATTCAAACTCCAAGGAGCAATTGGTCTAAACACAGGCCGGATGGATTCTAGTCAGGGCCTGACAAAAAGGTTGAACATCTGCCAGACGCTTGTGTAACAAAATAGATAAAGCAGAAATCTGTCCCTTTAAGGAACTTGATGACAACCCTTTCTCCAATCCTTCTTGGAGAAAAGATAAAATCCTGGGAATCCTAATCTTACTCCATGAGTAACCCTTGGATTCGCACCAATAAAGATATTCACGCCATATCTTATGGTAAATTTTTCTAGTAACAGGCTTACGTGCCTGAATCAAAGTATCAATGACCGAATCAGAGAACCCTCGCTTAGATAAAATCAAGCGTTCAATCTCCAAGCAGTCAGCTGTAGAGAAATTCGATTTGAATGATGGAAGGGTCGCTGAATGAGAAGATCCTGTCTTAGTGGAAGCCTCAACGGTGGCTGGGACGACATGTCCACCAGATCGGCATACCAAGTCCTGCGAGGCCACGCAGGGGCGATTAGAATCACTGAAGCCCTCTCCTGTTTGATCCGTGCAATCACCCAGGGAAGGAGAGCAAACATGGAAACACATAAGCTAGGCTGAACGACCAAGGCACTGCCAAGGCATCTATCAGTTCGGCCTGAATATCCCTGGATCCGGATCCGTATCTCGGGAGTTTGGCATTCTGACGAGACGCCATCAGATCCAATTCCGGTCTCCTCCACCTGAGAATCAGGGTGGCAAAGACCTCCGGATGGAGTTCCCATTCCCCCAGATGAAACGTCTGTCTGCTCAAAAAATCCGCCTTCCAGTTGTCCACTCCTGGGATGTAGATTGCTGACAGATAACAGGAGTGAGCCTCCGCCCACCAAATTATCTTGGATACTTCTGTCATCGCTAAGGAACTCCTTGTTCCAACCTGATGATTGATGTAAGCCACAGTCGTGATGTTGTCCGACTGAAATCGGATGAATATGGCCGAAGCCAACTGAGGTCAAGCCTGAAGCGCATTGAATATTGCTCTCAATTACAGAATATTGATTGGAAGCAGAGATTCCGAACGAGTCCACACACCCTGAACCTTCAGGAAATTCCAGACTTCACCCCATCCTAGTAGACTGGCGTCCATTGTCACTATCACCCATGAAGGTCTGCGGAAGCACGTTCCTTGGGACAGATGATCCAGTGACAACCACCAAAGAAGAGAGTCTCTTGTCTCCTGATCCAGATCTGAGGAGACAAATTTGCATAATCTCCATTCCACTGTCTGAGCATGCTCAGTTGTAAAGGCCTGAGATGAAAACAAGCAAACGGAATGATGTCCATTGCCACCACCATCAATCCAAATTACCTCCATGCACTGAGCCACTGATGGCCGAGGATTGGACTGAAGGGTTCGGCATGTATTCAGAATCTAACTTTTTGACTTCCGTCAAGAAGATTTTCATGGATATAAAGTCTATTAGAGTTCCCAGGAAAGGAACCCTTGTCTGTGGGATTAGTGAACTCTTTTCTAGATTCACCTTCCACCCGTGAGTCCTTAGAAAGGACAGAACCATGTCGGTATGAGACTTTGTCAGTTGATAAGACGATGCCTGGATCAGAATATCGTCCAGATAAGGCACCACTGCGATGCCCCGCGGCCTGAGAACCGTCAGCAGAGACCCTAGAACCTTTGTGAAGATCCTGGGTGCCGTGGCCAGCCCGAAAGGAAGAGCCACGAACTGAAAATGTTTGTCCAGGAAGGCAAACCTTAGGAACTGGTGATGATCTTTGTGGATAGGAATATGAAGATATGCATCCTTTAAGTCTACAGTAGTCATATATTGACCCTCCTGGATCAATGGAAGAATTGTCCGAATAGTCTCCATCTTGAAGGATGGAACTCTGAAAAACAGAATTTATGCTTACCTGATAAATTACTTTCTTTTGCGGTGTATCCAGTCCACGGATTCATCCTTACTTGTGGGATATTCTCATTCCCTACAGGAAGTGGCAAAGAGAGCACACAGCAAAGTTGTCCATATAGCTCCCCCTCTGGCTCCGCCCCCCAGTCACTCGACCGACGGTTAGGAGAAAAAGGAGAAACCATAGGGTGCAGTGGTGACTGTAGTTTAAAAAAAAAAATTTAACCTGACTTAATTGCCAGGGCGGGCCGTGGACTGGATACACCGCAAGAGAAAGTAATTTATCAGGTAAGCATCAATTCTGTTTTCTCTTGCAAGGTGTATCCAGTCCACGGATTCATCCTTACTTGTGGGATACCAATACCAAAGCTTTAGGACACGGATGAAGGGAGGGAACAAGTCAGGTAACCTAAACGGAAGGCACCACTGCTTGCAAAACCTTTCTCCCAAAAATAGCCACCGAAGAAGCAAAAGTATCGAATTTGTAAAATTTGGCAAAAGTGTGCAGTGAAGACCAAGTCGCTGCCCTTACAAATCTGTTCAACAGAAGCCTCATTCTTGAAAGCCCATGTGGAAGCCACAGCTCTGGAGGAATGAGCTGTAATTCGTTCAGGAGGCTGCTGCCCAGCAGTCTCATAAGCCAATCAGATGATGCTTTTCAACCAGAAGGAAAGAGAGGTAGCAGTCGCTTTCTGACCTCTCCTCTTACCGGAATAGACAACAAAGATGATGTTTGTCTGAAATCCTTAGTTGCTTGTAAATAGAATTTCAAAGAACGAACCACATCAAGATTGTGTAAAAGCCGTTCCTTTTTAGAAGCTGGATTAGGAGACAGGGAAGGAACAACGATTTCCTGGTTAAAGTTCATATTAGAAACAACTTTAGGAAGAAAACCAGGTTTGGTACGCAAAACTACCTTATCTGCATGGAACACCAGATAGGGTGAATTACACTGCAAAGCAGACAATTCTGAAACTCTTCGAGCAGAAGAAATAGCTACCAAAAACAAAACCTTCCAAGATAATAACTTAATATCTATGGAATGTAAAGGTTCAAACGGAACCCCTTGAAGAACTGAAAGAACTAAATTTAGACTCCATGGAGGAGCCACAGGTTTATAGACAGGCTTGATTCTGACTAAAGCCTGTGCAAACGCTTGAACATCTGGTACTTCTGTGTAAAAGGATAGACAGAGCGGATATCTGTCCCTTTAAGGAACTAGCTGACAAACCTTTCTCCAATCCTTCTTGGAGAAAAGACAATATCCTTGGAATCCTAATCTTACTCCACGAGTAACCCTTGGATTCACACCAACAAAGATATTTCCGCCATATCTCATGGTAAATTTTCCTGGTGACAGGCTTTCTAGCTTGGATCAGAGTATCTATGACTTATTCAGAGAACCCACGCTTGGATAGAATTAAGCGTTCAATCTCCAAGCAGTCAGCTGCAGAGAAACTAGATTTGGATGCTTGAATGGACCCTGTATTAGAAGATCCTGCCTCTTTGCCAGTGTCCATGGTGGGACAGATGACATGTCCACTAGGTCTGCATACCAAGTCCTGCGTAGCCACGCAGGCGCTATCAGAATTACCGAGGCCTTCTCCTGTTTGATTCTGGCTACCAGCCGAGGGAGAAGGGGAAACGGTGGAAAGACATAAGCCAGATTGAAGGACCAAGGCGCTACTAGAGCATCTATCAATGCCGCCTTGGGGTCCCTGGAGAAAAATGAACCAAATCTCTTGAAATTTTTACAGTATGTGCCTAATGCTTCGATATGATTGCACAGCAAGTTTCAGCCTGATTAATCCTTTAATGCCCAAACCGGAGCCGCCTAACGCAAACAACCGGTTAATAAACTACAGCACCTTGCCACAGCAGCCTGCTGTGGCCCTACCTTCCCTTAAGGATTTAAATTGAGAAAACCAAGCCTCCTGAAGTCCTCAAGCCGTCTCTGGACCCATGTGAAGCAGCATGCAGGGAAATCTTTTCAGAATAAACTGCGCAACTGTTAAAAGTGTCAATAAAGAGTATTTTTCTAAACAAAATAATCGATTGCCCTGTTAAAGTGATAGTCTGTTGAGCCCACTTAAATAAGCCTCTAGTTCTATACTAAGTTTCAGAACATGGCTTACCCTTCCCACATGGGGAATCTTGTCAGTCTTCTAGCATTATCTTGTCTTGACTAGAAAAAATATGACTGAAACATACCTCAAAGCAGTTAAGCCTGCAACTGTTCCCCCCAACTGAAGCTTTCTGGTACTCCTCAGTCCTGTGTGGGAACAGCAGTTGATTTTAGTTACAACATGTTAAATCATTTTCCTCTCAGCAGAATTCTTCATCATATTTCTGCCAGAGAGTAAATAGCACAAACCGGTACTATTTAAAAATAACAAACTTTTGATTGAAGATATAAAAACTACAAATAAAACACAACATTCACTTTACCCTCCCGTGGAGATGCTACTTGTTAGAGCGGCAAAGAGAATGACTGGGGGGCGGAGCCAGAGGGGGAGCTATATGGACAGCTTTGCTGTGTGCTCTTTGCCACTTCCTGTAGGGAATGAGAATATCCCACAAGTAAGGATGAATCCGTGGACTGGATACACCTTGCAAGAGAAAACTTGTTTAGACTCTTGAGGTCTAAAATGGGTGGGAAAGTTCCCTCTTTTTTGGGAACCACAAAAAGGTCAAGTAAAACCCCTGCCCCATCTGAACTGCGCAGTAACGTCTGGAGAAAAAAGGCCCCCTCCAGATGGAGGATCCGCAATGCTACGGGAAAACTGCATGTATATAGAGATAACACTGTAGGGTACGCACCTCACTGGATGACAACCCCTCAGAGATGGATGGCTCCGTGGTATCAAACATGTTTGATATTATCACATTATCCAGGCATATGGAACATAATTGAGAGGGGGAACTAGGGCCTCCTCACCATATAAACAGGAATTACTTTTTAGGAATAGAGGGAGTGCCCTCTAAAGTAACAGAATCCTCCATCACTAGTGCAATAACCGGAGAACTAGAGAAATAAAACATCTAATTTTTTTTTTTTTAAAAAAACAGAATTTATGTTTACCTGATAAATTACTTTCTCCAACGGTGTGTCCGGTCCACGGCGTCATCCTTACTTGTGGGATATTCTCTTCCCCAACAGGAAATGGCAAAGAGCCCAGCAAAGCTGGTCACATGATCCCTCCTAGGCTCCGCCTACCCCAGTCATTCGACCGACGTTAAGGAGGAATATTTGCATAGGAGAAACCATATGGTACCGTGGTGACTGTAGTTAAAGAAAATAAATTATCAGACCTGATTAAAAAAACCAGGGCGGGCCGTGGACCGGACACACCGTTGGAGAAAGTAATTTATCAGGTAAACATAAATTCTGTTTTCTCCAACATAGGTGTGTCCGGTCCACGGCGTCATCCTTACTTGTGGGAACCAATACCAAAGCTTTAGGACACGGATGAAGGGAGGGAGCAAATCAGGTCACCTAAATGGAAGGCACCACGGCTTGCAAAACCTTTCTCCCAAAAATAGCCTCAGAAGAAGCAAAAGTATCAAACTTGTAAAATTTGGTAAAAGTGTGCAGTGAAGACCAAGTCGCTGCCCTACATATCTGATCAACAGAAGCCTCGTTCTTGAAGGCCCATGTGGAAGCCACAGCCCTAGTGGAATGAGCTGTGATTCTTTCGGGAGGCTGCCGTCCGGCAGTCTCGTAAGCCAATCTGATGATGCTTTTAATCCAAAAAGAGAGAGAGGTAGAAGTTGCTTTTTGACCTCTCCTTTTACCGGAATAAACAACAAACAAGGAAGATGTTTGTCTAAAATCCTTTGTAGCATCTAAATAGAATTTTAGAGCGCGAACAACATCCAAATTGTGCAACAAACGTTCCTTCTTTGAAACTGGTTTCGGACATAGAGAAGGTACGATAATCTCCTGGTTAATGTTTTTGTTAGAAACAACTTTTGGAAGAAAACCAGGTTTAGTACGTAAAACCACCTTATCTGCATGGAACACCAGATAAGGAGGAGAACACTGCAGAGCAGATAATTCTGAAACTCTTCTAGCAGAAGAAATTGCAACTAAAAACAAAACTTTCCAAGATAATAACTTAATATCAACGGAATGCAAGGGTTCAAACGGAACCCCCTGAAGAACTGAAAGAACTAAATTGAGACTCCAAGGAGGAGTCAAAGGTTTGTAAACAGGCTTAATTCTAACCAGAGCCTGAACAAAGGCTTGAACATCTGGCACAGCGGCCAGCTTTTTGTGAAGTAACACAGACAAGGCAGAAATCTGTCCCTTCAGGGAACTTGCAGATAATCCTTTTTCCAATCCTTCTTGAAGGAAGGATAGAATCCTAGGAATCTTAACCTTGTCCCAAGGGAATCCTTTAGATTCACACCAACAGATATATTTTTTCCAAATTTTGTGGTAAATCTTTCTAGTTACAGGCTTTCTGGCCTGAACAAGAGTATCGATAACAGAATCTGAGAACCCTCGCTTCGATAAGATCAAGCGTTCAATCTCCAAGCAGTCAGCTGGAGTGAAACCAGATTCGGATGTTCGAACGGACCCTGAACAAGAAGGTCTCGTCTCAAAGGTAGCTTCCAAGGAGGAGCCGATGACATATTCACCAGATCTGCATACCAAGTCCTGCGTGGCCACGCAGGAGCTATCAAGATCACCGACGCCCTCTCCTGATTGATCCTGGCTACCAGCCTGGGGATGAGAGGAAACAGCGGGAACACATAAGCTAGTTTGAAGGTCCAAGGTGCTACTAGTGCATCCACTAGAGCCGCCTTGGGATCCCTGGATCTGGACCCGTAGCAAGGAACTTTGAAGTTCTGACGAGAGGCCATCAGATCCATGTCTGGAATGCCCCACAGCTGAGTGACTTGGGCAAAGATTTCCGGATGGAGTTCCCACTCCCCCGGATGCAATGTCTGACGACTCAGAAAATCCGCTTCCCAATTTTCCACTCCTGGGATGTGGATAGCAGACAGGTGGCAGGAGTGAGACTCCGCCCATAGAATGATTTTGGTCACTTCTTCCATCGCCAGGGAACTCCTTGTTCCCCCCTGATGGTTGATGTACGCAACAGTTGTCATGTTGTCTGATTGAAACCGTATGAACTTGGCCCTCGCTAGCTGAGGCCAAGCCTTGAGAGCATTGAATATCGCTCTCAGTTCCAGAATATTTATCGGTAGAAGAGATTCTTCCCGAGACCAAAGACCCTGAGCTTTCAGGGATCCCCAGACCGCGCCCCAGCCCATCAGACTGGCGTCGGTCGTGACAATGACCCACTCTGGTCTGCGGAATGTCATCCCTCGTGACAGGTTGTCCAGGGACAGCCACCAACGGAGTGAGTCTCTGGTCTTCTGATTTAATTGTATCTTCGGAGACAAGTCTGTATAGTCCCCATTCCACTGACTGAGCATGCACAGTTGTAATGGTCTTAGATGAATGCGTGCAAAAGGAACTATGTCCATTGCCGCTACCATCAACCCGATCACTTCCATGCACTGAGCTATGGAAGGAAGAGGAACGGAATGAAGTATCCGACAAGAGTCTAGAAGTTTTGTTTTTCTGGCCTCTGTCAGAAAAATCCTCATTTCTAAGGAGTCTATTATTGTTCCCAAGAAGGGAACCCTTGTTGACGGAGATAGAGAACTCTTTTCCACGTTCACTTTCCATCCGTGAGATCTGAGAAAGGCCAGGACAATGTCCGTGTGAGCCTTTGCTTGAGGAAGGGACGACGCTTGAATCAGAATGTCGTCCAAGTAAGGTACTACAGCAATGCCCCTTGGTCTTAGCACAGCTAGAAGGGACCCTAGTACCTTTGTGAAAATCCTTGGAGCAGTGGCTAATCCGAAAGGAAGCGCCACGAACTGGTAATGTTTGTCCAGGAATGCGAACCTCAGGAACCGATGATGTTCCTTGTGGATAGGAATATGTAGATACGCATCCTTTAAATCCACCGTGGTCAAGAATTGACCTTCCTGGATGGAAGGAAGAATAGTTCGAATGGTTTCCATCTTGAACGATGGAACCTTGAGAAACTTGTTTAAGATCTTGAGATCTAAGATTGGTCTGAACGTTCCCTCTTTTTTGGGAACTATAAACAGATTGGAGTAGAACCCCATCCCTTGTTCTCTTAATGGAACGGGATGAATCACTCCCATTTTTAACAGGTCTTCTACACAATGTAAGAATGCCTGTCTTTTTATGTGGTCTGAAGACAACTGAGACCTGTGGAACCTCCCCCTTGGGGGAAGTCCCTTGAATTCCAGAAGATAACCTTGGGAGACTATTTCTAGCGCCCAAGGATCCAGAACATCTCTTGCCCAAGCCTGAGCGAAGAGAGAGAGTCTGCCCCCCACCAGATCCGGTCCCGGATCGGGGGCCAACATTTCATGCTGTCTTGGTAGCAGTGGCAGGTTTCTTGGCCTGCTTTCCCTTGTTCCAGCCTTGCATTGGTCTCCAAGCTGGCTTGGCTTGAGAAGTATTACCCTCTTGCTTAGAGGACGTAGCACCTTGGGCTGGTCCGTTTCTACGAAAGGGACGAAAATTAGGTTTATTTTTTGCCTTGAAAGGCCGATCCTGAGGAAGGGCGTGGCCCTTACCCCCAGTGATATCCGAGATAATCTCTTTCAAGTCAGGGCCAAACAGCGTTTTCCCCTTGAAAGGAATGTTAAGTAGCTTGTTCTTGGAAGACGCATCAGCCGACCAAGATTTCAACCAAAGCGCTCTGCACGCCACAATAGCAAACCCAGAATTCTTAGCCGCTAACCTAGCCAATTGCAAAGTGGCGTCTAGGGTGAAAGAATTAGCCAATTTGAGAGCATTGATTCTGTCCATAATCTCCTCATAAGGAGGAGAATCACTGTCGACCGCCTTTATCAGCTCATCGAACCAGAAACATGCGGCTGTAGCGACAGGGACAATGCATGAAATTGGTTGTAGAAGGTAACCCTGCTGAACAAACATCTTTTTAAGCAAACCTTCTAATTTTTTATCCATAGGATCTTTGAAAGCACAACTATCCTCTATGGGTATAGTGGTGCGTTTGTTTAAAGTGGAAACCGCTCCCTCGACCTTAGGGACTGTCTGCCATAAGTCCTTTCTGGGGTCGACCATAGGAAACAATTTTTTAAATATGGGGGGAGGGACGAAAGGAATACCGGGCCTTTCCCATTCTTTATTAACAATGTCCGCCACCCGCTTGGGTATAGGAAAAGCTTCTGGGAGCCCCGGCACCTCTAGGAACTTGTCCATTTTACATAGTTTCTCTGGGATGACCAACTTGTCACAATCATCCAGAGTGGATAATACCTCCTTAAGCAGAATGCGGAGATGTTCCAACTTAAATTTAAAAGCAATCACATCAGGTTCAGCTTGTTGAGAAATGTGCCCTGAATCAGTAATTTCTCCCTCAGACAAAACCTCCCTGGCCCCATCAGACTGAGTTAGAGGCCCTTCAGAAATATTAATATCAGCGTCGTCATGCTCTTCAGTATCTAAAACAGAGCAGTCGCGCTTACGCTGATAAGTGTTCATTTTGGCTAAAATGTTTTTGACAGAATTATCCATTACAGCCGTTAATTGTTGCATAGTAAGGAGTATTGGCGCGCTAGATGTACTAGGGGCCTCCTGAGTGGGCAAGACTCGTGTAGACGAAGGAGGGAATGATGCAGTACCATGCTTACTCCCCTCACTTGAGGAATCATCTTGGGCATCATTGTCATTGTCACATAAATCACATTTATTTAAATGAATAGGAATTCTGGCTTCCCCACATTCAGAACACAGTCTATCTGGTAGTTCAGACATGTTAAACAGGCATAAACTTGATAACAAAGTACAAAAAACGTTTTAAAATAAAACCGTTACTGTCACTTTAAATTTTAAACTGAACACACTTTTTTACTGCAAATGCGAAAAAACATGAAGGAATTGTTCAAAATTCACCAAATTTTCACCACAGTGTCTTAAAGCCTTAAAAGTATTGCACACCAAATTTGGAAGCTTTAACCCTTAAAATAACGGAACCGGAGCCGTTTTGAACTTTAACCCCTTTACAGTCCCTGGTATCTGCTTTGCTGAGACCCAACCAAGCCCCAAGGGGAATACGATACCAAATGACGCCTTCAGAAAGTCTTTTCTAAGTATCCGAGCTCCTCTCACATGCGACTGCATGCCATGCCTCTCAAAAACAAGTGCGCAACACCGGCGCGAAAATGAGGCTCTGCCTATGCTTTGGGAAAGCCCCTAAAGAATAAGGTGTCTAAAACAGTGCCTGCCGATATTATTATATCAAAATACCCAGATAAAATGATTCCTCAAGGCTAAATATGTGTTAATAATCAATCGATTTAGCCCAAAAAAAGTCTACAGTCTTAATAAGCCCTTTTTGAAGCCCTTATTTACAATCGTAATAAACATGGCTTACCGGATCCCATAGGGAAAATGACAGCTTCCAGCATTACATCGTCTTGTTAGAACGTGTCATACCTCAAGCAGCAAGAGACTGCTCACTGTTCCCCCAACTGAAGTTAATTGCTCTCAACAGTCCTGTGTGGAACAGCCATGGATTTTAGTGACGGTTGCTAAAATCATTTTCCTCATACAAACAGAAATCTTCATCTCTTTTCTGTTTCTGAGTAAATAGTACATACCAGCACTATTTCAAAATAACAAACTCTTGATTGAATAATAAAAACTACAGTTAAACACTAAAAAACTCTAAGCCATCTCCGTGGAGATGTTGCCTGTACAACGGCAAAGAGAATGACTGGGGTAGGCGGAGCCTAGGAGGGATCATGTGACCAGCTTTGCTGGGCTCTTTGCCATTTCCTGTTGGGGAAGAGAATATCCCACAAGTAAGGATGACGCCGTGGACCGGACACACCTATGTTGGAGAAACAGCACCCTTAAACCCCAATGGCTGGGGAACTCACCACCTCCTATGACCCAGACAGTACAGAGATTTAGGACTTCTCTCTGATATTCCGGTCAGGAAAGAGGGAATGAATCGCACAGTGCACAATGCAGGACTGACCCTGCTATGAGAGAAAGCATGCCAAGGTTGTAAGCTGCATGGCTCTCAAAGTGAAAGTGTATATTCCATAACAGCCTATGAGCCTAACATCTCACACATAAAGCAGCATAACATCAAATAAACATAAGATAATTCCCCCCTGTTCAATAATCCCCCTAAGGAGATATTAACCCTTGATTATATAAAGATAAAAGGCCCCACAATGTGACCCTGTCTTCTGTGTTAACATTCTGTAATAAAAAATTAAACAATCTTACCAGAATCCACGCCGTGGAACAGGAACACTTCAAGTGTGACAGGTCATAGCATCGCTCCTAACAGACTTGAAAGAAAAAGCAGTCTGCGAAACTCGTCAACGCCGATTGCTATAGGAGCTGTTAATATGTCGGGATGGTGTTGCAAAAGAGAACTCTCCCTGCATCTCCAGACTCTAACTTTCACCCAGGCCCTATCTGAGAAGCTTATAGAGCTACTTAAAACTCCTGTCCCATTGCGAAGAGTAGTAACCTCCATAAGAGACGAAACAAATTGACACTTCTCTGCCAACCTCCTGGGATGAAAGGCAAAAAATGACTGGGGGATGAGGGAAGTGGGAGGAGTAATTAAGCCTTTGGCTGGGGTGTCTTTGCCTCCTCCTGTTGGCCAGGTTCTTAGTTCCCAAAAGTAATGAATGCAGCTGTAGACTCTTTCCAATTATGAAGAAGAGCTTCTCTTTTACCACCTTTCTCTTAGAACTGTGCCCACAGTGCCCTGCCAGCCTGTTTGATTTTGCCTGAACTCAGGGGAATACTAGTCCCAGAAAAGGTGTAGATAGGAAACCAACTTAATGCCAGGGTTCTCTAAAGATAAAAATGGCACTTACCTTACACAGCTCTAGGAATGGAAGGAAGCCGCTCCTCAAAGGGTCCTGCGAATAAAATAATGAAAAGAGTAAGCCTACTCTGGAAAATTATAAATGAGCAGCAAAATTGTTAGGAAAACGCAGTGAGGCCTACCCCACAAGTTCTTAACTGCTGAAAAGCTACCACAGTCCTGCTGAAGAGACTAACATGGAGTATAGCTAAACCCAGCATGTCAGGAAAGATCAGAGAAAAATTGCCCAGGCTTCCAAAATAATAAACTCTTGATTTAAGGATCTTGACAGACACCTAAATTTCACCTCCTCCTTGCACCTAAGGCAAAGAGAATGACTGGGGGTTGTGTGAAGGGAAGTGATACTTATAGCTTTGCTGTGGTGCTCTTTGCCTCCACCTGCTGGCCAGGGGTTATATTCCCAAAAGTAATTGATGATCCTGTGGACTCACCGTGTCATAAGAAAGAAACAGACAGTAAATATAAACGTAAATATAATAGTACACAGATTATTTTTATATTTTTTTTTATCTAATGCGGAGCCCAGCTCTTAGAATATCAGATAATCTTATCCCCTCCACGAGTAATAGATATACCGCAGGTAGATAAAAGGCCATATTAAAAAAAATGGCTGCTGATGAGAAAAAACAAAAAGGCAGGAATTAGTTCAGCGGGAAAAACGTAATCAAGCTGCCGAGCCGCTGCTTTTGTCTTTATAATAATAATAATAATAACGTAAAGAAGACAGATAGGTTACCACCTTCTGATAGTGCAGCTCAATAGCGTAAATGGAGGGAGCTAAATGCATAGGCAAAGCCAGTGCATGCTATATAAATAGAATAGTATGTGTCTACGTAGAGAATGGTGGTAACGTCTGTGAAATAAATGTGTCCCTCTTGCTATGATGTACAGGAGTCTATACATGCTATTAGCCTGTGGGTTATGTGAGTGTATGAATTTTGGTACTTACCTGAAGGGCACCCACTACAGTGTTTACCAGGAGCAGGAAAGACTGCTTCCAGTAGAGAGCCCTTTCAGTGCTGTGTAAACACCAGTAGAGGATATCTCGGCGGAGTATGCCAACAAACCAACAGTGGAGGCTAAGGAACAATTCCCTGCAACACCTGTGGCAGGCTTGTGACAAACTCAAGTGCAGGAAATCTGTCACTACTTAGTAGTCCTTACTCCACTTTGTCCTATTCCTGGCTCTCTAAGAGGAAAATGGGTCTCAGTAGGTCAACAAAGAATCTGGAGCAACTCAATTATTCACCTTCTCCTGTGGAGGCAAAGATAAGACTGAGATATACATAAGCAATGGCTTGTGGAATCTCACTACCTTATGAAAGAAATAAGAGGTTGGGATTATTGGAAATTTAACTGGCATATAGAATTCAGGAGCATCAATGAGGGGTGGGCATTAAAATACTTACTTTAGATTCCTGTAGGGAGGATTATGCAAATTACTGTAAAGGAAAACCAGGCTAAGATTTCCCAAAAAGCTTACACTTAAAAGGACAGTCTAGTCAAAATAAAACTTTCATGCTTCAGATAGGAAATGCAATTTTAAACAACTTTCCAATTCACTTTTAGCACTGATTGGCTAAATGCAAGTCTGTCGAAAAACTGAAATAAGGGGGCACTCTGCAACAGCTTAGATACAAGGTAATCACAGAGGTAAAAAGTATATTAATATAACCGTGTTTGTTATGCAAAACAGGTAAATGGGTAATAAAGGGATTATCTATCTTTTTAAACAATAACAATTGACTGTAACAGTAGCATAAAATAACAAAATAATTAAATCATAACCAATACAATATCAGACCACGTGTCCATGTGAAGAACAAAAAAAAAAGACTAGAGGATAACAAATGTTAAAACTTTAATATAAATTATCAGCATAAAAAACAATATAGCTTTTTGCATTTAGTGACTGTTGGCACAGTCACGAATATACATACTTGACTTTTTCAACTGGATTTTGATTATCTTCATCGTCAGTTTCATTAAGAGGAGTAACAGAATTAGATGGATAAGCCACTGCTGCAACAGAACTGCCGGCTGCCCTATTTTCTAAAGAAAGAGGAACAGAGGCTGCAGAACTTATGCTTCTTTGTGGGGAATCTGAAGAAAAAATGCATACAATCATAAACCAGTAACCAGCATACATTAATCTGACAACTCAAATTTTTGAGAGAATCATATATACATGCATGTATTGAATACACATAAAAGCTAGGAATTAACTTAAAACTGGATATTTTTTTAATACATCATGCTTCAAGTGGAAAAAAAATGTTTTTATATATTAAAAATGTATATATACTACATAGCCAAAAGGAAATAGACACCTGACCATCACATACAGTTGTGCTCATAAGTTTACATACCCTGGCAGAATTTATTATTTCTTGGCCATTTTTCAGAGAATATGAATAACACAAAAACTTTTCTTTCACTCATGGTTAGTGTTTGGCTGAAGCAATTTATTATCAATCAACTGTGTTTACTCTTTTTAAATGATAATGACAACAGAAACTACCCAAATGATCTGATCAAAAGTTTACCTACCCTGGTGATTTTGTCCTGATAACATGCACACAAGTTGAAACAAAGGGGTTTGAATGGCTATTAAAAGGTAACCATCCTCACCTGTGATCTTCTTGATTAGAGTTTGAACACTGCTGATTTGCATTCTCAATTCCTTGGATATCTTTTTATATCCCTTTCCTGTTTTATACAGTTCAACTACCTTTTTCTCACAGATTCTGTGACAATTCTTTTTCTTTCCCCATGACTCAGAATCCAGAAACATCAGTGCAGCACTGGGTGAAAGATCCAAGGGTCTGTCAGGAGTCGTGAAACTCATTGACCTTTTATACACACACACCAATTACAAGCAAACAGATCACAGGTGAGGATGGTTACCTTTAATAGCCATTCAAACCACTTTGTGTCAACTTGTGTGCATGTTATCAGGCCAAAATCACCAGGGTATGTAAACTTTTGATCAGGGTCATTTGGGTAGTTTCTGTTGTCATTAGGATCTAAAAAGAGTAAATACAGTTGATTGATAATAAATGGCTTCAGCCAAACACTAACCATGAGTGAAAGAAAAGTTTTTGTTTTACCATTCATATTCTCTGAAAAAAGCAAAATTTATGCTTACCTGATAAATTTCATTCTTTTGCGATGTACCGAGTCCACGGATTCATCCTTACTTGTGGGATATTATCCTTCCTAACAGGAAGTGGCAAAGAGAGCACCACAGCAGAGCTGTCTATATAGCTCCCCCCTTAACTCCTCCCCCCAGTCATTCGACCAAAGGCAAAGGAAGAAAAAGGAGAAACTATAAGGTGCAGAGGTGACTGAAGTTTTTAATCAAAAATACCGTCTGTCTTGAATAGACAGGGCGGGCCGTGGACTCGGTACATCGCAAAAGAAAGACATTTATCAGGTAAGCATAAATGTTTTCTTTTGCATGATGGACCGAGTCCACGGATTCATCCTTACTTGTGGGATACCAATACCAAAGCTTTAGGACACGGATGAAGGGAGGGACAAGACAGAAACCTAAACGGAAGGCACCACTGCTTGCAAAACCTCCCAAAAATAGCCTCCGAAGAAGCAAAAGTACCAAATTTGGAAAATTTGGAAAAGGTATGAAGCGAGACCAAGTCGCAGCCTTACAAATCTGTTCAACAGAAGCATCATTTTTAAAAGCCCATGTGGAAGCTACCGCTCTAGTAAAATGAGCTGTAATCCTTTCAGGAGGCTGCCGTCTAGCAGTCTCATAAGCCAAACGGATGATGCTTTTCAGCCAAAAGGAAAGAGAAGTCGCCGTAGCCTTTTGACCCCTACGCTTTCCAGAATAGACAACAAACAAAGAAGATGTTTGACGAAAATCTTTGGTTGCCTGCAAATAAAATTTCGAAAGCACGAACCACGTCCAAGTTGTGCAACAGACGTTCCTTCTTACAAGAAGGATTAGGACACAGAGAAGGAACAACAATTTCCTGATTGATATTCCTGTTAGTAATAGCCTTAGGTAAGAACCCAGGCTTGGTACGTAAAACCACCTTATCAGCATGGAACACAAGATAAGGCGAGTCACATTGTAATGCAGATAGTTCAGAAACTCTTCGAGCTGAAGAGATAGCAACTAGGAACAAAACTTAATATCTATGGAATGCATGGGTTCAAACAGAACCCCCTGAAGAACTCTAAGAACTAAATTTAGACTCCATGGCGGAGCAAACACAGGCTTAATTCTAGCTAAAGCCTGACAAAAAGCCAGAACGTCTGGAACATCTGCCAGACGCTTGTGCAACAAAATAGACAGAGCAGATATCTGTCCTTTTAGAGAACTAGCTGACAATCCTTTCTTCAAACCCTCTTGGAGAAAAGACAAAATCCTAGGAATCTTGATTTTACTCCAGAAGCCTTTGGATTTGCACCAAAAAAGATATTTACGCCATATCTTATGATAGATTTTCCTGGTAACAGGCTTTCGAGCCTGAATCAAGGTATTTATGACTGACTCAGAGAAACCCCGCTTTGATAGAATCAAGCGTTCAATCTCCAAGCAGTCAGTTGCAGAGAAATTCGATTTGGATGCTTGAATGGACCTTGAATCAGAAGGTCCTGTCTCAGCGGCAGAGACCATGGTGGAAGAGATGACATGTCCACCAGGTCTGCATACCAAGTCCTGCGTGGCCACGCAGGCACTATCAAAATCACCGATGCTCTCTCCTGTTTGATTTTGGCAATCAGACGTGGAAGGAGAGAGAAAGGTGGAAACACATAAGCCAGGTTGAACGACCAGGGTACTGCTAGAGCATCTATCAGTACAGCCTGAGGATCCCTTGACCTGGAGCCGTAACAAGGAAGTTTGGCGTTCTGGTGTGCCCCATAGCCGAACCAGTTGAGCAAACACCTCCGGATGGAGTTCCCACTCCCCCGGATGGAAAGTCTGACGACTTAGAAAGTCTGCCATCCATTTCTCTACACCTGGGATATAGATCGCTGACAGATGGCAAGAGTGAGCCTCTGCCCATCGGATTATCCTTGAGACCTCTATCATCACTAAGGAACTCCTTGTTCCACCCTGATGATTGATATAAGCCACAGTCGTGATGTTGTCCGACTGAAACCTGATGAATCTGTCCGAAGCCAGCTGAAGCCATGCCTGGAGAGCATTGAACATCGCTCTTAATTCCAGAATATTTATCGGTAGGAGAGCCTCCTCCCGAGTCCACAAACCCTGAGCCTTTAGGGAATTCCAGACTGCACCCCAGCCCAGAAGGCTGGCGTCTGTCGTCACTATAACCCATTAAGGCCTGCGGAAACACATTCCCTGAGACAGATGATAATGTGACAACCACCAAAGAGGAGAGAGTATCTGGTCTCTCGATCCAGATTTATCTGAGGAGATAAATCCACATAATCCCCATTCCACTGATTGAGCATGCATAGTTGCAGTGGTCTGAGATGCAAGCGCGCAAACGGAACTATGTCCATTGCCGCTACCATTAGACCGATTACCTACATACACTGAGCCACTGACGGCCGAGGAATGGAGTGAAGAGCTCGGCAGGTGGACAAAATCTTTGATTTCCTGACCTCCGTCAGAAATATTTTCATGTCCACTGAGTCTATCAGAGTCCCTAGAAATGAAACTCTTGTGAGGGGGGGAAAGAGAACTCTTTTTTACGTTCACCTTCCACCCGTGAGATCTTAGAAAGTTAAACACTAAGTCTGTGTGAGACTTGGCTAGTTGGAAGGTCGACGCTTGAATCAGAATGTCGTCTAGATAAGGCGCCACTACTATGCCCCGTGGCCTTAGAACCGCCAGAAGGGACCCTAGCACCTTCGTGAAGATTTGTGACGCCGTGGCCAACCCGAAAGGAAGAGCCACAAACTAATAATGCTTGTCCAGAAAGGCGAACCTGAGGAACTGGTGATGATCTTTGTGGATAGGAATGTGTAGATACGCATCCTTTAAATCCACGGTGGTCATATATTGACCCTCCTGGATCAATGGTAAGATAGTCCGAATGGTCTCCATCTTGAAGGATGGGACTCTTAGGAACTGGTTTAGGATCTTGAGATCCAGAATTGGTCTGAATGTTCTCTCCTTTTTGGGAACTATAAACAGATTGGAGTAGAACCCCTGCCCTTGTTCTGCTTTTGGAACTGGGCAGATCACTCCCATGGTAAAAAGGTCTTCTACACAGCGTAAGAACACCTCTCTTTTTGTCGGGTTTACAGACAGACAATTGAGAAAGATGGAGCCTCCCCCTTGGAGGGGAGTCCTTGAAATCTAGAAGGTATCCCTGGGTTACAATTTCTACTGCCCAGGAATCCTGAACGTCTCTTGCCCAGGCCTGAGCAAAGGGAGAAAGTCTGCCCCCTACAAGATCCGGTCCCGTATCGGGGGCTACCCCTTCATGCTGACTTAGTGGCAGCAGCAGGCTTTTTTGCCTGTTTACCCTTGTTCCAAGACTGATTAGGTCTCCAGGTTGGCTTGGATTGAGCAAAGTTCCCTTCTTGCTTTGCAGCAGAGGAAGAGGAAGTGGGACCACTCTTGAAGTTTCGAAAGGAACGAAAATTATTTTGTTTGGTCCTTGTCTTATTTGACTTATCCTGAGGGAGGGTATGACCCTTCCCTCCAGTAATGTCTGAAATGATCTCTTTCAGTGCAGGCCCGAATAAGGTCTTACCTTTGAAAGGGATAGACAAAAGCTTTGATTTAGATGACACATCAGCTGACCAGGACTTAAACCATAATGCTCTACGCGCTAAAATGGCAAAACCTGAATTCTTTGCCGCTAACTTAGAAAGATGAAAACCGGCGTCTGTAATAAAAGAATTAGCCAACTTAAGAGCCTTAATTCTGTCCAAAATATCATCTAGTGGGGTCTCCATCTGAAGAGCCTCTTCTAGAGCCTCAAACCAAAAGGCAGCTGCAGTGGTTACAGGAACAATGTATGCTATAGGTTGAAGAAGAAAACCTTGATGAACAAAAATTTTCTTTAGGAGACCCTCTAATTTTTTATCCATAGGATCAATGAAAGCACAACTGTCTTCAATAGGTATAGTTGTACGCTTAGCCAGGGTAGAAATAGCTCTCTCCACCTTAGGGACCGTCTGCCATGAGTCCTTTATGGTGTCAGAAATAGGGAACATTTTCTTAAAAACAGGAGGGGAAGCGAACGGAATACCTGGTCTATCCCACTCCTTAGTAACAATGTCCAAAATCCTCTTAGGGACCGGAAAAACATCAGTGTAAACAGGAACCTCTAAATATTTGTCCATTTTACACAATTTATCTGGAACTACAATAGGGTCACAATCATCCAGAGTAGCTAAAACCTCCCTGAGCAATAAGCGGAGGTGCTCTAGCTTAAATTTAAATGCCGTCATATCTGAATCTGTCTGAGGGAACTTCTTTCCTGAATCAGAAATCTCTCCCTCAAACAGCAAATCCCTCATCCCTACTTCAGAACATTGTGAGGGAATATCGGATACGGCTACTAAAGCGTCAGACGGCTCAGCATTTGTTATTAACCCAGAGTTACTGCGCTTCCCTTGCAACCCAGGCAGTTTAGATAAAACCTCTGTGAGGGTAGTATTCATAACTGAAGCCATATCTTGCAAGGTGAAAGAATTAGACGCACTAGAAGTACTTGGCGTCGCTTGTGCGGGCGTTACCGGTTGTGACACTTGGAGAGAACTAGATGGCAAAACCTGACTTCCTTCTGTCTGAGAATCATTTAATGCCAAATTTTTATAAGTCAAAATATGCTGTTTGCAATTTAGACATATCAGTACAAGTGGGACACATTCTAAGATGGGGTTCCACAATGGCTTGTAAACAATTTGAGCAATGAGTTTCCTCAGTGTCAGACATGTTTAACAGACTAGTAATAAAGCAAGCAAGCTTGGAAAACACTTTATTTAATGAAAAAAACACAATTTGCAAAAACGGTACTGTGCCTTTAAGAGAAAAAAAGGCATACACAAACTGCAAAACAGGTTAAAATTGCTTCAAATTTTCCGAAATTTTAACAGTGTACCCACTATGCCTTAGAAGGATTGCACCACAAGTAAATAAGCAATAAACCCACAAATGACAAAACCCCTATTAGCACCTTGCCACAGCTCTGCTGTGGCCCTACCTGCTCTTAGGAACAATAATCTGGGGTTAAAGCTTCGAATAGGCCCTCAGAAGACTATCGGGACCTCAGAAGAAGTTGCTTGCTGCTTGTCTGAATTACTAAATGTGCAAAAAGGCGCAAAAATAGGCCCCGCCCACCTCACTCGATGTTGCTGGGGCCTACACAAATCTAGAAAACTATGTTTGAAAACCATGTGGGTTATAACAACCCTAAATAAGCCAAATGACCCCTCAAGCAAACGTTCCCATAAACATAAAAAACGTTACTCCCAGAACACACAGACGTTTGTCTCCACTTTCTAATAAACAAACTGAGTGCCCAAAAAAACTCAGCCCTTCATTCAAGCTAGTAAAGCCTCTTTCATCCTAGGATTACTGCTTACCCTTCCCCTAATGGGGATACTGTCAGCCTTTCTGCGTTAACACAGTCTCTGCAGAAAATATGACTGAACATACCTCATTGCTGCATAGCAAGAAACCGTTCCACACACTGAAGTTTTCCTGTACTCCTCAGCTTCTGTGGGAACAGCAGTGGACCTTAGTTACAAATGCTAAGATCATAATCCTCCAGGCAGAAATCTTCATCTATGTCCTGCCTGAGAGTAAATAGTACAACACCGGTACCATTTAAAAATAAACTCTTGATTGTAGATAAAATGAAACTAACAGCTTAACACCTCTTTCACTTTACCCTTCCTGCTTAGAGCCGGCAAAGAGAATGACTGGGGGGTGGAGTTAAGGGGGGAGCTATATAGACAGTTCTGCTGTGGTGCTCTCTTTGCCAGCCACTTCCTGTTAGGAAGGATAATATCCCACAAGTAAGGATACATCCGTGGACTCGGTACATCATGCAAAAGAAAGGAAAGTTATGCTTACCTGATAAATTTATTTCTTTTACTATATGACGAGTCCACGGATTTCATCCTTACTTATAGGATATCGCCTCCTGGTCAGCAGGAGAAGGCAAAGAGCACCACAGCAAAGCTGTATATATAGCTCCTCCCTTCCCTCCCACTCCAGTCATTCGACTGAAGTTAGGAAGAGAAAGGAAAAGCCAAGGTGCAGAGGTGACTGAAGTTTAATAAAAAGAAAGACCTGTCTTAGAAAATGACAGGGTGGGCCGTGGACTCGTCATATCGTAAAAGAAATAAATTAATCAGGTAAGCATAAATTTCCTTTTCTTTAACAA
Source organism: Bombina bombina (assembly GCF_027579735.1). Classification (NCBI taxonomy): domain Eukaryota; kingdom Metazoa; phylum Chordata; class Amphibia; order Anura; family Bombinatoridae; genus Bombina; species Bombina bombina. The sequence goes on from NC_069500.1 coordinate 1,200,605,165, forward strand.
GATATGACGAGTCCACGGATTTCATCCTTATGTGATACAATACCAAAGCTATAGGACACGGATGAAAGGGAGGGACAAGACAGGAACCTAAACGGAAGGCACCACTGCTTGAAGAACTTTTCTCCCAAAAATAGCCTCGGATGAGGAAAAAAGGTATCAAATTTGTACAATTTGGAAAAAGTGTGAAGAGACGACCAAGTTGCAGCCTTGCAAATCTGTTCAACAGAAGCGTCATTTATAAATGCCCATGAGGAAGCCACAGCCCTAGTGGAATGAGCCGTAATTCATTCAGGAGGCTGCTGTCCAGCAGTCTCGTATGCAAAGCGGATGATACTCTTCAGCCAAAGAGAAAGAGAGGTAGCCGTAACTTTTTGACCCCTACGTCTCCCAGAAAAGACAACAAAGATGATTGACGAAATTCTTTAGTGGCCTGCAAGTAAAACTTCAGGGCACGGACTACGTCCAAATTATGTAACAGACGCTCCTTCTTTGAGGAAGGATTAGGACACAATGAAGGATTTCCTGATTAATATTTTTGTTGGAAACAACCTTAGGAAGAAAACCGGGTTTGGTACGCAATACTACCTTATCCGCATGGAAAACAAGATAAGGAGAGTCACATTTTAATGCTGAAAGCTCAGAAACTCTGCGAGCAGACGAAATAGCAACCAAAAATAAAACCTTCCACGATAACAACTTAATATCTATGGAATGCATAGGTTCAAACGGAACCCCATGAAGAAAATTAAGAACTAAATTCAAACTCCAAGGAGGAGCAATTGTTCTAAACACTGGCTTGATTCTAGTCAGAGCCTGACAAAAAAATTGAACATCCGGAGCATCTGCCAGACGTTTGTGTAACAAAATAGATAGAGCAGAAATCTGTCCCTTTAAGGAACTTGCCAACAACCCTGGGAATCCTAATCTTACTCCTTGAGTAACCCTTGGATTCGCACCAATAAAGATATTCACGCCATATCTTATGGTAAATCTTTCTAGTAACAGGCTTAAGTGCCTGAATCAAAGTATCAATGACCGAATCAGAGAACCCTCGCTTAGATAAAATCAAGCGTTCAATCTCCAAGCAGTCAGCTGTAGAGAAATTAGATTCGAATGATGGAAGGGTCGCTGAATGAGAAGATCCTGTCTTAGTGGAAGCCTCCACGGTGGCTGGGACGACATGTCCACCAGATCGGCATACCAAGTCCTGCGTGGCCACGCAGGGGCTATGAGAATTACTGAGGCTCACTCTTGTTTGACCCAAGCAATCACCCGTGGAAGGAGAGCAATCGGAGGAAACACATAAGCTAGGTTGAACGACCAAGGCACTGCCAAGGAAACTATCAGTTCGGCCTGAGGATCCCTGGACCTGGATCCATATCTCAGGAGCTTGGCATTCTGACGACATGCCATGAGATCCAGCTCCGGCCTGCCCCATCTGAGAATCAGAGTAGAAAAGACTTACGGATGTAGTTCCCATTCCCCCGGATGAAACTTCTGTCTTCTCAAAAAATCCGCTTCCCAGTTGTCTACTCCTGGGATGCAGATTGCTGACAGAGAACAAGCGTAAGCCTCCGCCCATTGAATTATCTTGGATACTTCGCTCATTGCTAAGGAACTCCTTGTTAATCCCTGATGATTGATGTAAGCCACAGTCGTGATGTTGTCCGACTGAAATCGGATGAATTTGGCCGAAGCCAACTAAGGCCAAGCCTGAAGGGCATTGAATATTGCTCTCAATTCCAGAATATTGATTGGAAGAAGAGAGTCCGATCGAGTCCACACACCCTGAGCCTTCAGGGAATTCCAGACTGCACCCCATCCTAGTAGACTGGCGTCCGTTGTCACTATCACCCATGAGGGTCTGCGAAAACACGTCACTTGGGACAGATGATCCTGCGACAACCACCAGAGAGTCTCTTGTCTCCTGATCTAGATATATTTGAGGAGATAAATTTGCATAATCTCCATTCCATTGTCTGAGATTAAAACGAGCAAACGGAATGATGTCCATCGCCGCCACCATCAATCCAATTACCTCCAAGCACTGAGCCACTGATGGCAGAGGATTGGACTGAAGGGTTCGGCAAGTATTCAAAATCTTTAACTTTGACTTCCGTCAAGAAGATTTTCATGGAAACAGAGTCTATGAGAGTTCCTAAGAAAGGAACCCTTGTTTGTGGAATTAGTGAACTCTTTTCTAGATTCACCTTCCACCCGTGAGTCCTTAGAAAGGATAGAACCACGTCGGTATGAGACTTTGTCAGCTGATAAGACGCCTGGATTAGAATATCGTCCAGATAAGGCGCCACTGCAATGCCCCGCGGTCTGAGAACAGCCAGTAGAGACCCTAGAACCTTTGTGAAGATCCTGGGTGCTGTGGCCAGTCCGAAAGAGCCACAAACTGAAAATGTTTGTCCAGGAAGGCAAACCTCAAGAACTGGTAATCTCTGTGGATAGGAATATGAAGATATGCATCCTTTAAGTCCACGGTAGTCATATATTGACATTCCTGGATCAATGGAAGAATTGTCCGAATAGTTTCCATTTTGAAAAACGGAACTCTGAGAAACTTGTTTAGACTCTTGAGATCTAAAATGGGTCGGCATGGTCCCTCCTTTTTGGGAACCACTAACAGATTTGAGTAAAACCCCTGCCCCTGTTTTTGAACGGGGCAAACTACAACCATAGTGGAGAGGTCTTTTACACAACTTAGAACGCCTCTCTTTTTATCTGGTCTACAGACAATCGTGAAAAAAGAAACCTTCCCCTTGGGAAGGAATTTTTGAACTCCAACTGATACCCCTGAGACACGATTTCTAGTGTCCAGGGATCCTGAATGTCTCTTATCCAAGTCTGGACAAACAGAGAAAGTCTGCCCCCCACTACATCCGGTCCTGGATCGGGGGCCGCCCCTTCATGCTGATTTGGGAGCAGCAGCGGGCTTCTTGGGTTGCTAACCTTTGGTCCAAGCCTGGTTAGGACTTGGCTTGAGCAAAATTCCCTTCTTGTTTAGCGGAAGAGGGGACTCCCTTGAAATTTCGAAAGGAAAGAAAATTACTCTGCCTATGCTTTGCTTAGATGTTTTATCCTGAGGGAGGAGGTGACCCTTACCTCCCGTAATATCAGAAATAATCTCCTTCAAGTCAGGCCTGAACAGGGTCTTCCCCTTGAAAGGAATAGCCAAAAGTTTGGATTTGGAGGACACATCCGCATACCAAGATTTTAACCATAAGGCTCTGCTCGCTAAGATGGAAAAACCTGCATTCTTAGCCGCCAATTTGGCAATCTGAAAGGCGGCATCAGTGACAAAAGAATTAGCCAGCTTGAGGGCCTTAATTCTATCCATTATCTCTTCTAAAGAGGTCTCAGTCTTAAAAGACTCTTCCAAGGCATCAAACCAAAAGGCAGATGCAGTTGTGACTGCTACAATTCAGGCCGTTGGTTGTAATAAAAACCCTTGATGGACAAATAGCTTCTTTAGAAGACCCTCCAACTTTTTATCCATAGGGTCTTTGAAAGCACAGCTGTCCTCAATAGGGATAGTCGTACGCTTAGCCAGGGTAGAAATAGCTCCTTCCACCTTAGGAATCGTTTGCCAAGCGTCCCGAACGGAGTCAGCTATAGGGTACATTTTCTTAAAAATGGGAGAGGGTGAATACGGGATACCCGGTCTTTCCCATTCCCGTGTAAGAATTTCCGAAATTCTCTTAGGAACCGGAAAGACATCAGAATAAGAAGGGACCTCTAATTATTTGTCCATCTTACACAATTTTTCTGCCGGTACCACTAAAGAGTCACAGTCGTCTAGAGTCATTAAAACATCCCGCAGCAACAGACGGAGGTGTTCAAGTTTAAACCTGAAGGACATGACATCCAAATCTGTCTGGGGCAAAGCACTACCTGAGTCTGATAGTTCCCCCTCAGAGAGGTTTTCCCTACACCCCGATTCAGAGCCCTGGGAGGGTAAATCGGAGATAGCCATCAAAACATCAGAAGTTGCAGGGACCACAAGGGCTTCTGTCCTGCTGCATTTGCCCTGTAACACTGGCAACTTAGACAAAACTTCTGTAAGGGTAGATGACATAACTGCAGCCATATCTTGCAGCGTGAATGAATTGGACGCGGTAGAGGGACGTGGCATCACTTGAGTGGGCGTTAAAGGTTGTGACGCTTGGGGAGAAGGTAGTAGCACCAGTCTGAGAAACATCCTTAGGTATCCCTTTATTAAAGAATATCTGTTCTTTATATTGCAATGCCCTCTCAGTGCATGAGGGACAAAAAGTAAGCAGGGGTTCCACAATGGCATCTAAACACATGGAACAAGTACTGACATCAAGGTCATCCATAGTAAAAAAACAGAAAATAGTATTCAATTATATCAAACACCTTTTATGCACAATCTCGTTGTAGAATAAAAATAAAAACTGTGCCTTTAAAAAATAAAATCTTTTGCGCAGCACACTGTGCAAACAAAAACTCTCATAATTGTGGCTTTGAAAAATAAAAGTCGTGATTATACGTATCCCATGAACAGTTAACTTAATGATAACTGCACCCTCAAATTTAGACACCTCGCCACAGCTCTGCTGCGGCGCTTGCCTGCCCCCTCTCTGAGACAAAAGAACGTCACCCGTGCAGCAGAGTGTCTAGACCGCCTGAGTTCTAACTACCCATGCAGTCCAGACAAAACACCGGAGTCAAGTATCCGTCCGACTCCCAGGAAGACACTGCGCTGCTTCTACTTGCGCGCAAAACATGTCCCCGCCCATCATGGGCGTATCAGAGCAGAACTCAAGCGCGGCTCATTACCATAGTTCTTTATTTCAAAAAAACAAAAATGGAGCCCCCGGAGTAGCGTTGGACCTCATAAAAGTGCCCCAAATTAAGTCAGTTCCCCTGTTAATGTCACATCCTAACCATGCCACAAGAATATTAAAAATAACGTGATCCGGAGTGCACTACTCCGTTAAATCCCCACACATGAAAGGGTTAAATAGCGTCATATTACTACCGCACCCCATATTTTCATTATGTCCCATAATGATAGCAGCCTTCAGACCAGAGAATAGTAGGGCACAGACATAGGCCAGCTTACAGAGAGAAAACAGAATTTATGCTTACCTGATAAATTACTTTCTCTTACGGTGTATCCAGTCCACGGATTCATCCTTACTTGTGGGATATTCTCATTCCCTACAGGAAGTGGCAAAGAGAGCACACAGCAGAGCTGTCCATATAGCTCCCCCTCAGGCTCCCCCCCCCCCCCCCCGTCATTCGACCGACGGTTAGGAGAAAAAGGAGAAACCATAGGGTGCAGTGGTGACTGTAGTTTTAAATGAAAAAAATTTTTATCCTGACTTAAATGCCAGGGCGGGACATGGACTGGATACACCGTAAGAGAAAGTAATTTATCAGGTAAGCATCAATTCTGTTTTCTCTTACAAGGTGTATCCAGTCCACGGATTCATCCTTACTTGTGGGATACCAATACCAAAGCTTTAGGACACGGATGAAGGGAGGGAACAAGTCAGGTAACCTAAACGGAAGGCACCACTGCTTGTAAAACCTTTCTCCCAAAAATAGCCTCCGAAGAAGCAAAAGTATTGAATTTGTAAAATTTGGCAAAAGTATGCAGTGAAGACCACATCGCTGCCTTACAAATCTGTTCAACAGAAGCCTCATTCTTGAAAGCCCATGTGGAAGCCACAGCTCTGGTGGAATGAGCTGAAATTCGTTCAGGAGGCTGCTGTCCAGCAGTCTCATAAGCCAATCGGATGCTTTTCAGCCAGAAGGAAAGAGAGGTAGCAGTCGCTTTCTGACCTCTCCTCTTACCAGAATAAACAACAAACAAGGATGATGTTTGTCTGAAATCTTTAGTTGCTTTTAAATAGAATTTTAAAAGAAATATTTTCATTTCTACCGAGTCTATTAGTGTTCCCAGGAAGGGAACCCTTGTGAGCGGGGACAGAGAACTTTTTTCGACGTTCACCTTCCACCCGTGAGACCTTAGAAAGGCCAGAACAATGTCTGTATGAGCCTTGGCTCTGTGAAAAGATGACGCCTGTATTAAGATGTCGTCTAGGTAAGGTGCTACTGCAATGCCCTGCAGTCTTAGTACCGCTAAGAGGGACCCTAGCACCTTTGTAAAAATTCTGGGAGCAGTGGCCAACCCGAAAGGAAGGGCCACGAACTGGTAATGCTTGTCCAGAAAGGCGAACCTTAGGAACTGATGGTGATCTTTGTGGATAGGAATATCCACGGTAGTCATATATTGACCTTCCTGGATCATCGGCAAAATTCTCAGAATGGTTTAAATTTTGAATGATGGAACTGAGGAATTTGTTTAGAAATTTTTTTTTTATTTTTTTTTTTTTTAATAATTTTTTATTGAGGTTAAAATAGCAGGTTCACAACAGTCTCATCAAAAGGTAAAACTTCACAGGATACATTCTACTGACATGACGTGACACTTAAACACCTCATTTTATGAGTCTAATAGATTTGCAAAGTCCTCAGATTAACAGGTCCAGTCAAGGGACCAGAAGTCAAGCAAGCATTTGAGGACATGTTGACATAGATAATAGTACAAATCATAGTTCCAGCATATATGGAGTGATACAGGTTGTGGAATGAACATACAATATTCAAATAAAACAGACTTCAGTTTCTATTCTAAATCTATTAACTGATAACACTGAACTTGTATTAGAATGTATGGATGATTAGGACTATTATCATATATAAACTACAGAGAGGCAGGAAATTCTAACAAAGTTTAATTACCTGTTTTTAAACCCCGAGAGCCGTTCTATGAAAATACAGGAAAAACTAAGTCATGGCTCTACGGGTTGGACAGAGACTACCTAACTGTCAAAAGATATGCGGGGAAGAAAGAAATCATCCCTAACGCACATAGGTAGTGGGGGGCGGAGGGTAGGCCGCAAATAGCATACCGCTCTATTGTTATTGTGCTTATCTAACAACTTTAATATTCATCTTAAGTAGCCTCTTCAAACATATGTGAAAGCTATGTTGTGTATAATGTGCTCAAATTACGCTGGAAAACATGGATAATTAGTGAGGCAACTTAACAACAGTTAAAGCTGAGGATAGGGAAGTAGTTAACGGAGGTTCACAGTTCTAAGAGGTGGGAGCTGAATGCATTAGGCTTACGTGCTGTTTACAAAAGATTAATAGGGAAATTCATATAGAATCATTGCCCTAGGGATCACAGGATATATGATATTCTATAGGTGACTGCATATGAGATAAACTGAGTGACAGTACAGTCTTAACACCCGAACCAGAGCACTGCAGTGAGGGTAATGTCTTCTACTTATATCTCTACGGAGGCACTATATGCTATGAATCGCCCAACTACTTAAGGGCAGATAAACTAGATAATGGACCCTAGGGAATTTAAATCTAACCCTACCTATAGTGCATTTGCATTGTGTTTAACTCCCATGAATCGAAAATGATAGTACAGATGCATGTACCATTACACAAAAATGTCTGATAGTCTTATAGCCTGAGAAATGCAGCTGATTTGAGAAGCTTAGTGAGAAATGTTAGAATTGTGGGATCTGCATATTCTCAGAATATGTGTTTAAAGAGAATTATAGAAAAACTCATATAAGTTATTAAAGTGTGGTGTGCAATATGTATGCGTACAGCATCATTCTAGAAGTTGTAAAAAGAATAACACTCCAACACAGCAATCATTCACTTAACAAGCAAGCTAAATATTCATGGCGTAACGTAGATTATGGACTAGACTAACACAAACCATTGCATGCAAAAAAACAAAGAAAAATTATGCTCTACCAAGCCTGTAGCTCTGTGTCAACTGTAATGTTTAGTGCACTATTTCGTAGGTACATACTACTTATGAGGCAGGCCAGCCAGCTATGTTAGCAAGTGGCTAACTATAGACAACATGTACACACTTGCAAAAAGGCTACTGAATACCTATGTATCTGGTATGTAGCCGACCCCACTGGAAAAAAGTGCAACATAAGAGAAAAAACAGACAAACAAAAACAAGAAACACAGCGTCCAGGCTATGCAATTCAGTATCAGACTGGTAGTTATTCACTGATAAACATATGAATATCTGTGCATGTGGGTAAATACAACAGTATCTCATTCAAATGAAGATATAGAGAGACTCTTCTCCTCGACTAGACAAATCCAAAGACATCTTTCTGCTTGTCCTATTCAGGGCTGCTGATGTAGAGATACACCACAAGGCTGTGCAAGTATGTCCAGAAAACTAGATCAAAGAGAGGGGAGCGGATCAGTTCACAAGGTGGGTAGGGTGCTAGTAGAGGGCATAACATATGGTAATCTTGTAACAGGGCAATCTGAAAAGGCTATCCACATTCCCTCAGGTAGTAGACAGAGTCAGCCCACTCCTGTTCTGTTGCGCCCCTCAAAGTCCCAGAGCACCTGGCCAGCCATCACCAGATACCAAATATCCACAAACCTGCATGCACGTAGATATTTCACCCAGTTCAGTGTAGCCATACACAGCAAGGCATCTGCAATATCTTTAGAGCAGGCACCGTCCCCTCTGTGAAGTAGGCTCCGTCCGATATAAAGCTGTCTGTCGCTTCTGGTAGAATCAGCAAGAGCCTGTAAGTCGCAGCACTGCAGGGCACTAGTACCTCCTGGATTCTGTACCTGCACTACCCAGACTCCAGGGTGCTCCGTCTGGCATGACAAACCCTCTGCCACAGTTTTTACTTTCTGTAGGTCAGGTGCGCTGGCAATCTCAGCCGTGCAGAGTAATGGGGCATCTCCGTTCAGAACCATACTTCGGCAGAGTGCAGTGAGGCTGTCAATCCTTTGACAGATTCTATTTTCAAAATCCTCCAGGAGGCAGCGGAAGGCAGAACACAGGTCCGCCATGCTGTCATGTGGTGCCCGATTCAGTCCGTCATGCGGTCCGCGCTGCATGTAAAATGGCGCTGCTGAAAGTGCTTGCGGTCTCAGCTGCCTAGTCCGTGCTACTTCAGAAATGCGGCTTGTGAGAAAGCTGTTACCTTCGCTCTGTACTCGCTATAAGATGTCGGCAATACTATATCTGTCCCATCATGCAGGGCCGCTTATATGAATAGAAATGGCGTGGCACTAGGGACTGCATAGGCCCCAGCACTCAATCTTTAAGTCAGCGTGTTGTACAGGCACATAATTCTTTTCGGAAGCACCACAGCCGTTTAATTACTTAAGTGCTTGATGGTTGCCCTCATAGGTGCTGCATCGTACTAGAATTAACAACTTTTGGGCCAGTTAGTAAGAGGAGCCTCAGTATGTTGCGACCATCTTGGTCGGTGGCTCGCTCCGCCCCCCTTGTTTAGAATTTTTAGATCCAGGATTGGCCTGAAAGTTCCTTCCTTTTTGGGAACTACAAACAGGTTTGAGCAAAAACCCAGTCCTTGTTCTGCAATTGGAACTGGGTGTATCACTCCCATCTTTAGAAGATCTTCTACACAGTGTAAGAACGCCTGTTTCTTTGTCTGGTCTGAAGACAAACGAGAAATGTGGAACCTTCCCCTTGGAGGAGAGTCCTTGAATTCTAGAAGATATCCCTGAGCAACGATTTCTAATGCCCAGGGATCTGGGACATCTCTTGCCCAAGCCTGAGCAAAGAGAGAGAGTCTGCCCCCTACCAGATCCGGTCCCGGATTGGGGGCCACCCCTTCATGCTGTCTTAGTAGCAGCCGCAGGCTTCTTGGCCTGTTTACCTTTGTTCCAGCCCTGCAAGGGTTTCCAGGTTGCTTTGGGCTGTGAAGCGTTACCCTCTTGCTTTGCGTTTGCAGAGGTTGAAGCAGGGCCGCTCCTGAAGTTGCGAAAGGAGTGAAAATTAGCCTTGATTTTGGCCTTAAACGGTCTATCTTGCGGGAGGGCATGGCCCTTTCCCCCAGTGATATCCGAAATAATTTCTTTCAACTCGGGGCCGAAAAGGGTCTTTCCCTTGAAAGGAATATTTAGTAATTTTGTTTTGGACGACACGTCAGCCGACCATGATTTGAGCCAAAGCGCTCTCCGCGCCATAATGGCAAAACCAGAATTTTTCGCCGCTAACTTAGCTAATTGTAAAGCGGCATCTATGATAAAAGAATTAGCCAGCTTTAGGGCATGAATTCTATCCATGACTTCGTCATATGAAGTCTCCCTCTGGAGCGACTCCTCCAGCGCCTCAAACCAAAAAGCCGCTGCAGTAGTTACAGGAATAATGCAGGCAATCGGTTGAAGAAGGAAACCTTGTTGAACAAATATTTTCTTTAGTAAACCTTCCAAATTTTTATCCATAGGATCTTTGAAAGCACAGCCGTCTTCTATTGGTATGGTTGTGCGCTTGGCTAGTGTTGAAACTGCTCCCTCTACCTTAGGGACCGTCTGCCACGCGTCCCGCCTGGGGTCAGTTATGGGGAACATTTTCTTAAAGATGGGGGGGGGGGGGGGGGGGGACACAAAAAGGTACACCTGGTCTCTCCCACTCCCTAGTCACAATATCCGCCACCCTCTTCGGGATCGGAAACACATCAGTGTATACAGGGACTTCTAGAAACTTGTCCATTTTACACAATTTTTCTGGGACCACCATGGGGTCGCAATCATCCAGCGTAGCTAAAACCTCCTTAAGCAGTACGCGGAGGTGTTCCAGCTTAAATTTAAACGCTAAGGAATCTGATTCTGCCCGCTGAGAAACCTTTCCTGTGTCAGAAATTTCTCCCTCGGACAGCACATCCCTCACTGCCACTTCAGAGTGTTGTGAGGGTACAACGGATAAACCATCCAAAGCTTCTGATTGCTCATCCTCTGTTCTTAAAACTGAGCTATCACGCTTTTTAGGAAAAAACAGAATTTATGTTTACCTGATAAATTACTTTCTCCAACGGTGTGTCCGGTCCACGGCGTCATCCTTACTTGTGGGATATTCTCTTCCCCAACAGGAAATGGCAAAGAGCCCAGCAAAGCTGGTCACATGATCCCTCCTAGGCTCCGCCTACCCCAGTCATTCGACCGACGTTAAGGAGGAATATTTGCATAGGAGAAACCATATGGTACCGTGGTGACTGTAGTTAAAGAAAATAAATTATCAGACCTGATTAAAAAAACCAGGGCGGGCCGTGGACCGGACACACCGTTGGAGAAAGTAATTTATCAGGTAAACATAAATTCTGTTTTCTCCAACATAGGTGTGTCCGGTCCACGGCGTCATCCTTACTTGTGGGAACCAATACCAAAGCTTTAGGACACGGATGAAGGGAGGGAGCAAATCAGGTCACCTAAATGGAAGGCACCACGGCTTGCAAAACCTTTCTCCCAAAAATAGCCTCAGAAGAAGCAAAAGTATCAAACTTGTAAAATTTGGTAAAAGTGTGCAGTGAAGACCAAGTCGCTGCCCTACATATCTGATCAACAGAAGCCTCGTTCTTGAAGGCCCATGTGGAAGCCACAGCCCTAGTGGAATGAGCTGTGATTCTTTCGGGAGGCTGCCGTCCGGCAGTCTCGTAAGCCAATCTGATGATGCTTTTAATCCAAAAAGAGAGAGAGGTAGAAGTTGCTTTTTGACCTCTCCTTTTACCGGAATAAACAACAAACAAGGAAGATGTTTGTCTAAAATCCTTTGTAGCATCTAAATAGAATTTTAGAGCGCGAACAACATCCAAATTGTGCAACAAACGTTCCTTCTTTGAAACTGGTTTCGGACACAGAGAAGGTACGATAATCTCCTGGTTAATGTTTTTGTTAGAAACAACTTTTGGAAGAAAACCAGGTTTAGTACGTAAAACCACCTTATCTGCATGGAACACCAGATAAGGTGGAGAACACTGCAGAGCAGATAATTCTGAAACTCTTCTAGCAGAAGAAATTGCAACTAAAAACAAAACTTTCCAAGATAATAACTTAATATCAACGGAATGCAAGGGTTCAAACGGAACCCCCTGAAGAACTGAAAGAACTAAATTGAGACTCCAAGGAGGAGTCAAAAGTTTGTAAACAGGCTTAATTCTAACAGAGCCTGAACAAAGGCTTGAACATCTGGCACAGCGGCCAGCTTTTTGTGAAGTAACACAGACAAGGCAGAAATCTGTCCCTTCAGGGAACTTGCAGATAATCCTTTTTCCAATCCTTCTTGAAGGAAGGATAGAATCCTAGGAATCTTAACCTTGTCCCAATTGAATCCTTTAGATTCACACCAACAGATATATTTTTTCCAAATTTTGTGGTAAATCTTTCTAGTTACAGGCTTTCTGGCCTGAACAAGAGTATCGATAACAGAATCTGAGAATCCTCGCTTCGATAAGATCAAGCGCTCAATCTCCAAGCAGTCAGCTGGAGTGAAACCAGATTCGGATGTTCGAACGGACCCTGAACAAGAAGGTCTCGTCTCAAAGGTAGCTTCCAAGGAGGAGCCGATGACATATTCACCAGATCTGCGTACCAAGTCCTGCGTGGCCACGCAGGAGCTATCAAGATCACCGACGCCCTCTCCTGATTGATCCTGGCTACCAGCCTGGGGATGAGAGGAAACGGCGGGGAACACATAAGCTAGTTTGAAGGTCCAAGGTGCTACTAGTGCATCCACTAGAGCCGCCTTGGGATCCCTGGATCTGGACCCGTAGCAAGGAACTTTGAAGTTCTGACGAGAGGCCATCAGATCCATGTCTGGAATGCCCCACAGCTGAGTGACTTGGGCAAAGATTTCCGGATGGAGTTCCCACTCCCCCGGATGCAATGTCTGACGACTCAGAAAATCCGCTTCCCAATTTTCCACTCCTGGGATGTGGATAGCAGACAGGTGGCAGGAGTGAGACTCCGCCCATAGAATGATTTTGGTCACTTCTTCCATCGCCAGGGAACTCCTTGTTCCCCCCTGATGGTTGATGTACGCAACAGTTGTCATGTTGTCTGATTGAAACCGTATGAACTTGGCCCTCGCTAGCTGAGGCCAAGCCTTGAGAGCATTGAATATCGCTCTCAGTTCCAGAATATTTATCGGTAGAAGAGATTCTCCCGAGACCAAAGACCCTGAGCTTTCAGGGATCCCCAGACCGCGCCCCAGCCCATCAGACTGGCGTCGGTCGTGACAATGACCCACTCTGGTCTGCGGAATGTCATCCCTCGTGACAGGTTGTCCAGGGACAGCCACCAACGGAGTGGTCTCTGGTCCTCTGATTTACTTGTATCTTCGGAGACAAGTCTGTATAGTCCCCATTCCACTGACTGAGCATGCACAGTTGTAATGGTCTTAGATGAATGCGTGCAAAAGGAACTATGTCCATTGCCGCTACCATCAACCCGATCACTTCCATGCACTGAGCTATGGAAGGAAGAGGAACGGAATGAAGTATCCGACAAGAGTCTAGAAGTTTTGTTTTTCTGGCCTCTGTCAGAAAAATCCTCATTTCTAAGGAGTCTATTATTGTTCCCAAGAAGGGAACCCTTGTTGACGGAGATAGAGAACTCTTTTCCACGTTCACTTTCCATCCGTGCGATCTGAGAAAGGCCAGGACAATGTCCGTGTGAGCCTTTGCTTGAGGAAGGGACGACGCTTGAATCAGAATGTCGTCCAAGTAAGGTACTACAGCAATGCCCCTTGGTCTTAGCACAGCTAGAAGGGACCCTAGTACCTTTGTGAAAATCCTTGGAGCAGTGGCTAATCCGAAAGGAAGCGCCACGAACTGGTAATGTTTGTCCAGGAATGCGAACCTCAGGAACCGATGATGTTCCTTGTGGATAGGAATATGTAGATACGCATCCTTTAAATCCACCGTGGTCATGAATTGACCTTCCTGGATGGAAGGAAGAATAGTTCGAATGGTTTCCATCTTGAACGATGGAACCTTGAGAAACTTGTTTAAGATCTTGAGATCTAAGATTGGTCTGAACGTTCCCTCTTTTTTGGGAACTATAAACAGATTGGAGTAGAACCCCATCCCTTGTTCTCTTAATGGAACGGGATGAATCACTCCCATTTTAACAGGTCTTCTACACAATGTAAGAATGCCTGTCTTTTTATGTGGTCTGAAGACAACTGAGACCTGTGGAACCTCCCCCTTGGGGGAAGTCCCTTGAATTCCAGAAGATAACCTTGGGAGACTATTTCTAGCGCCCAAGGATCCAGAACATCTCTTGCCCAAGCCTGAGCGAAGAGAGAGAGTCTGCCCCCCACCAGATCCGGTCCCGGATCGGGGGCCAACATTTCATGCTGTCTTGGTAGCAGTGGCAGGTTTCTTGGCCTGCTTTCCCTTGTTCCAGCCTTGCATTGGTCTCCAAGCTGGCTTGGCTTGAGAAGTATTACCCTCTTGCTTAGAGGACGTAGCACTTTGGGCTGGTCCGTTTCTACGAAAGGGACGAAAATTAGGTTTATTCTTTGCCTTGAAAGGCCGATCCTGAGGAAGGGCGTGGCCCTTACCCCCAGTGATATCCGAGATAATCTCTTTCAAGTCAGGGCCAAACAGCGTTTTCCCCTTGAAAGGAATGTTAAGTAACTTGTTCTTGGAAGACGCATCAGCCGACCAAGATTTCAACCAAAGCGCTCTGCGCGCCACAATAGCAAACCCAGAATTCTTAGCCGCTAACCTAGCCAATTGCAAAGTGGCGTCTAGGGTGAAAGAATTAGCCAATTTGAGAGCATTGATTCTGTCCATAATCTCCTCATAAGGAGGAGAATCACTGTCGACCGCCTTTATCAGCTCATCGAACCAGAAACATGCGGCTGTAGCGACAGGGACAATGCATGAAATTGGTTGTAGAAGGTAACCCTGCTGAACAAACATCTTTTTAAGCGAACCTTCTAATTTTTTATCCATAGGATCTTTGAAAGCACAACTATCCTCTATGGGTATAGTGGTGCGTTTGTTTAAAGTGGAAACCGCTCCCTCGACCTTGGGGACTGTCTGCCATAAGTCCTTTCTGGGGTCGACCATAGGAAACAATTTTTTAAATATGGGGGGAGGGACGAAAGGAATACCGGGCCTTTCCCATTCTTTAGTAACAATGTCCGCCACCCCGCTTGGGTATAGGAAAAGCTTCTGGGAGCCCCGGCACCTCTAGGAACTTGTCCATTTTACATAGTTTCTCTGGGATGACCAACTTGTCACAATCATCCAGAGTGGATAATACCTCCTTAAGCAGAATGCGGAGATGTTCCAACTTAAATTTAAATGCAATCACATCAGGTTCAGCTTGTTGAGAAATGTTCCCTGAATCAGTAATTTCTCCCTCAGACAAAACCTCCCTGGCCCCATCAGACTGAGTTAGGGGCCCTTCAGAAATATTAATATCAGCGTCATGCTCTTCAGTATCTAAAACAGAGCAGTCGCGCTTACGCTGATAAGTGTTCATTTTGGCTAAAATGTTTTTGACAGAATTATCCATTACAGCCGTTAATTGTTGCATAGTAAGGAGTATTGGCGCGCTAGATGTACTAGGGGCCTCCTGAGTGGGCAAGACTCGTGTAGACGAAGGAGGGAATGATGCAGTACCATGCTTACTCCCCTCACTTGAGGAATCATCTTGGGCATCATTGTCATTGTCACATAAATCACATTTATTTAAATGAATAGGAATTCTGGCTTCCCCACATTCAGAACACAGTCTATCTGGTAGTTCAGACATGTTTAAACAGGCATAAACTTGATAACAAGTACAAAAAACGTTTTAAAATAAAACCGTTACTGTCACTTTAAATTTTAAACTGAACACACTTTATTACTGCAAATGCGAAAAAACATGAAGGAATTGTTCAAAATTCACCAAATTTTCACCACAGTGTCTTAAAGCCTTAAAAGTATTGCACACCAAATTTGGAAGCTTTAACCCTTAAAATAACGGAACCGGAGCCGTTTTGAACTTTAACCCCTTACAGTCCCTGGTATCTGCTTTGCTGAGACCCAACCAAGCCCAAGGGGAATACGATACCAAATGACGCCTTCAGAAAGTCTTTTCTAAGTATCAGAGCTCCTCTCACATGCGACTGCATGCCATGCCTCTCAAAAACAAGTGCGCAACACCGGCGCGAAAATGAGGCTCTGCCTATGCTTTGGGAAAGCCCCTAAAGAATAAGGTGTCTAAAACAGTGCCTGCCGATATTATTATATCAAAATACCCAGATAAAATGATTCCTCAAGGCTAAATATGTGTTAATAATCAATCGATTTAGCCCAAAAAAAGTCTACAGTCTTAATAAGCCCTTTTTGAAGCCCTTATTTACAATCGTAATAAACATGGCTTACCGGATCCCAGAGGGAAAATGACAGCTTCCAGCATTACATCGTCTTGTTAGAATGTGTCATACCTCAAGCAGCAAGAGACTGCTCACTGTTCCCCCAACTGAAGTTAATTGCTCTCAACAGTCCTGTGTGGAACAGCCATGGATTTTAGTGACGGTTGCTAAAATCATTTTCCTCATACAAACAGAAATCTTCATCTCTTTTCTGTTTCTGAG
Source organism: Bombina bombina (assembly GCF_027579735.1). Lineage (NCBI taxonomy): Eukaryota > Metazoa > Chordata > Amphibia > Anura > Bombinatoridae > Bombina > Bombina bombina. The sequence continues at coordinate 1,200,621,633 of NC_069500.1, forward strand.
TAAATAGTACATACCAGCACTATTTCAAAATAACAAACTCTTGATTGAATAATAAAAACTACAGTTAAACACTAAAAAACTCTAAGCCATCTCCGTGGAGATGTTGCCTGTACAACGGCAAAGAGAATGACTGGGGTAGGCGGAGCCTAGGAGGGATCATGTGACCAGCTTTGCTGGGCTCTTTGCCATTTCCTGTTGGGGAAGAGAATATCCCACAAGTAAGGATGACGCCGTGGACCGGACACACCTATGTTGGAGAAACTGGCAGTTTGGATAGAAAAGCCGCAAGGGAATTATCCATGACTGCTGCTAATTGTTGCAATGTAATAGGGGCCAATGCGCTAGAGGTACTAGGCATCGCTTGCGCGGGCGTAACTGGTTTAGACACATGGGGAGAGGAAGGTGGACTATCCTCATTACCTTCCGTTAAAGAATCATCTTGTGCAACATTTTTAAGTGTCACTGCATGGTCTTTAAAATGCTTAGATACCTTAGCACACTTTAAACACAAATGTAAAGGGGGTTCCGCCATGGCTATTAAACACATAGAACAACGACATGTTAAACAGACTTAGACAGCACTCAAATACAGAAAAATACAATTTTAGAAAAAACAGTACTGTGCCTTTAAATAATAAAAAGTGCACACTTTTTTACTCAATCTCAAAAAATAACCCAATCTTTATGAAATTTTCACCATATGATCCTAATGCTTTAAAATGATTGCACAGTGAATTTCAAGTCAATTAACCCCTTAATGGCCAAACCGGAGCAAAGTAAAGCTGGTAACCGGTTAGCAAACTACAGCACCATGCCACAGCAATCTGCTGTGGCCCTACCTTCCTTGGGGATTAGTTTTGATCGAAAATAAGCCATGAAGCTGTCTGCAATAACAACTGCGCAATAGAGGCACGAAATTTAGGCCCCCTCCCTCTCCACTCTGGAGTTGTGGGGCCTTCACAAGCCTAAATAGGTGTCTAAATATATGCCATGTGGAATAAACCCCATAAAACATTCCAAATGTAATAAAAACTTGTAAAAAGATCAGATTTTTGTTATAAAATAATCGATTGCCCCTTAACAGTGTCCACCAGTGTTTTGAGCCCTTTTAAATAAGCCTTCCTTCTATACTAAGTCTCAGAATATGGCTTACCTTCCCCACATGGGGATTCTTGTCAGTCTTCTAGCATTACTAAGTCTTGACTAGAAAAAAATGACTGAACATACCTTATAGCAGTTAAGCCTGCAAACTGTTCCCCCCAACTGAAGTTTTCTGGTACTCCCCAGTCCTGTGGGAGAACAGCAATGGATTTTAGTTACAACATGCTAAAATCGTTTTCCTCTCAGCAGAAATCTTCATCACTTTCTGCCACAGAGTAAATAGTACAAACCGGCACTATTTTAAAAATAACAAACTCTTGATTGAAGAAATAAAAACTACTAATCTAACACCACATTCACTTTACCCTCCCGTGGAGATGCTACTTGTTAGAGCGGCAAAGAGAATGACTGGGGGGGGCGGAGCCTGAGGGGGAGCTATATGGACAGCTCTGCTGTGTGCTCTCTTTGCACAGTCCTTTCTGAGCTACTAAGTGTCAAAGAAAATAAAAGACTGCGCATACCTCCATGTTGAGTAACAACATGACTCATCCCACACTGCAAGAGGTCCTTCATCTCCTCCAGGAATCTGTGGGAACAAACTGGGTCTTAGATAAAATTTGCTAAGACCAGATTCATCAGGGCAGCCCCCTAATGGGAGTCACAGAGGAACTGATGTAATCTGCACAGACCCTATAGCTGTACCCTGAGTAAAATAGTACACACTGGCACCATTTGAAAATAAAAAAACTCTTGATTTAAGAATCTAACACAGGCAAAGAGAATGACTGGGGTGGGAGGGAAGGGAGGAGCTATATATACAACTCTGCTGTGGTGCTCTTTGCCTCCTCCTGCTGACCAGGAGGCGATATCCCATAAGCAAGGATGAAATCCGTGGACTTGTCATATCTTGTAAAAGAAATGGCCAAGAAATCAAATTCTGCCAGGGTATGTAAACTTTATGACCATAACTGTATATAGGAGCTTATTTGATATCCCAGTCCAAAACCATGCGAATTAATATGGAGTTGACTCCCACCAACCCAAAAAAAAAACATACCAAAAACACCCAAAAGAGCATTTTGTGAGGTCAGATACTGATGTCAGACAAGGTCTGACTTGCAATCAATGTTCTAATTCATCCCGAAAGGTGTCCAGTGGTTAAGGTCAGGGTTATGTGGAGGTCACTTGAGTCCCGCTTTACATGCTGTGTCCTTGAAAAAGCTCTTGTGGGAGAAACAGAGTTACCCGTTTTGGACACAACACATAAGACGGGACGGAATCAAACAGATCCACAATAAGCTGAGAATGCCAAATACCACACAATGTCTTCCCAGCTGTAGATCGTATCTGAACTGTTACTAGTCCTTGAATACTGCCTGTGCGCTAAATGATGTCCTTGTATGGTATATATATTTTAATAAAACAAAATGTATGCTTACCTGATAAATTATTTTCTTTCCTGGCATGGAGAGTCCACAAATCCATTCAATTACTAGTGGGAATTCAACTCCTGGCCACCAGGGGGAAGCAAAGAACATCCAATAGAACTGTTAAAGTGAAGGTCAATTTTCATGTAAAAACTATTAAAAACAAAGGCACTTTCATTCATGAAAATTGACATTTCAGCCGTTTTCTTAAAATATACTAACCTTTTCTTCTTGAAGCCACTATAGTGCTTCACCAGCCCGTCGCAAGCCTCTGCATACGTCAGCAATGACGAATCCGGCATCCTCCCCGGGGTAATCATTGCCTGAGGCAATGCCGTGATTGGAGGAAGCTGGTTTCGTCATTGCTGGGTAAGTAAACCAGGAAGAAGCAGGCGGGGCATCGTTTCAGAATGGCGATCCGGCATTTCAGAAGAACAAGGTATTTTTAAAATACGGTGCCATGTCAATTTTCAGGAATGAAAGTGCCCCTGTTTTTAATATTTTTTTCAAAAACCGGGCACTTTCACATGAAAATTGACCTTCACTTTAAGTATCACTCCCTCTTCCCATAACTCAGTCATTCCGCCAAAGGAATATGGAAAGAATATGGAAAGATAAGATGACACAAAGGTATAGAGGTGCCTGAGGTACAAAAGACAACTGCCGTCTCAAAATTAAATTAAGGGCGGGTCATAGACTCTCCATGCAAGGAAAGAAAAGAATTTATCAGGTAAGCATACATTTTCTTTTCTTTCCAATGGCATGGATAGTCCACAAATCTAATAAATTACTAGTGGGACCCAATACCCAAGCTAGAGGACATAGAATGGAAGGGAGGGAGAACAAGATAGGCGGACCTAAACAGAAGGCACCACCGCTTGAACTTTACACTCAAAAGCAGCCTCAGCTGAGGCAAAGCCATCAAAAATAATTTTCTTTATATTATCTAAAAAGAAGCAACGAGGACTCAGTGGACTGTGCAAAACTGTTCCACAAAGGCCTCATCTTTAAGGTCCATGAAGGGGAGCCAACCCTGGGAGGAGAAAACCGAGAGTCTCTAAGAAGGCTCTTGTCAAGCTGACTCAACCAAAGAACACTTCTCAACCAAAAGAATAGTAAAAGAAGTAATATACTGGCTCCTCTGATAACCAGAGGGAAAAAAAAAAACTATCTTTAGACACCTGCAAATAAAATATCTTATGGCATGCACAACATTCAGCTTGTGAAAACAAAAGTTTCTTCTGATAAGAAGAATTAGAAAATAAAGAAGGCACTACAAGTTCCTGAGTAATATAGCAGACCTATAGTACCTTAGGAAGAAAACCTAATTTGAAACGAAGGGTAGCCTTATCCGCATGAGCAATAAAGAAGGCAAAATACCCAAGATAAAATTTATCAGAGTACAAAAACTCAAACGGAGTCTGCTGCAGAACCCTAAGAGCAAGAATAGGGCTCCATGGAAGAGCAACCGAATAGAAACAGGCCTGATCCTGATCAAAGCCTGAACAAAGGATTAGACCATCTGGCAATCCGCCAGACGTAGAATCGAAAGGACAGAAACCAGACTTTGCAGAGCACTGACTGACAAGTCCTGCTCCAGGCCCTCCAGGAAAAAAAAACAGAACGTGGGGAAAACCAGCACTGTGGCAACCCTGGCATCTACCCACCTAGACCAAAGGCATGAAGACCCCATGCCTTTGGAAATGACTCAGCCAGAATAAGATCAAATATACAGTTCACAGACATTTGCAAATGTCACCTCAATATGTGGGAATAAAAATATAGTATTCATATAAAATCATAGAAATAAATATAAATTAGTGTCCTAAGAGCATTAATAAAAAAAAAAAAAAAAAAAAAAGTATAATACGGAATCCATACATGTTCCAGACAAGAACAATAATCACCTCAATATGAGGGATATGGGATACATAGAATAATTAAAATTAGTGTTCTAAAAAAACAGTAAGATAATGATACACGAGACCATACATAAGATCCCTACAGAAAAAAAGAATAAACATGAAATGGAAGATAAAAAATCCTCTCAATATGAGAGAAAAATAAATACCCAAATTCCCTGTACAGAACAGGTAAACATAGAGCAAACATCACTATGTAAAAATATATATGCTCTGTGAAAATAATTCCAAAGGATAGTGAAAAAGCCATCAAAAAACAATCCCTAATATCCTCTTATGCATATTAGACAAAGAAAAGATAAGCCCTAAGGCTGATAAAATCTCCAGAATATGCTCTACTAAAAAGAATAGGGATAAAAATCTTATTAATCCCTAAAAAATACTTTGAATACATAACTGCCAAAAAGAGAATAAGCAGACCCAAAGCTTATAAAACATCCAGCAAACAACTAGACAAAAAAATTAGTTCCATGAGTAAAGTGAACGTTAATTTAGATGAATCGATGCCTGGTTTTTAATAATCCAATTAAAAACAAAGGCACTTTAATTCATAAAAATTTACATTTCACTCGTTTTCTTCAAATACTTAACTTATTCCTGACAGCCATTGCAGCGCTTCCTCCACCCGTCGCAAGCCCTCTTCGTGGGTCCAAAATGACGAATCCGGCTTCCTCCAATCAAGGCGTTGCCTCAAGCCAAGATTCCCCTGGTGGAAGCCGTGATTGGAGGAAGCCAGATTCGTAATTTAGTAACGTATGAAGAGGATTCTGACGGCCGGGGGAATCGCTGGAGAGGCTGTGAAGATTAAAAGTTAAGTATTTGAAGAAAACGACTGAAATGTACATTTTGATGACTTAAAGTGCCCTTGTTTTTAATAAGATTATTAAAAACCGGGCACCGATTCATCTAAATTGACATTCACTTTAAAGAAAGAAAAATATCCTCAGCAGAGAAAGTACTGAAAACTGTCACTAGATGGCAGCTTAAACCAGGGAAAAACAAATACTGAAAATATCAAAAAAAGCTTCTAGGACTCAAATACGATAGGAAACAAACACTGAGAACATCAAAAGGTGCCGCAATATAGATCACCACATCTATTTGATGTATAACAAATAGATGTGGAAAGAGTCCACAGTTGCATTCATTACTTTTGGGAAATAAGAACCTGGCCACCAGGAGGAGGCAAAGACACCCCAGCCAAAGGCTTAAATACTCCTCCCACCCCCCTCATCCCCCAGTCATTCTGCCCAGGAACAAGGAATAGTAGAAGAAACATCAAGGTGCCAGAAGAATATAAGGACGCCCAACATAAAATTATGGGTGGGGAGCTGTGGACTCTTTCCATAAGAAGAAAATAAGAAATTATCAGGTAAGCATAATTTATGTTTTTCTTCTTAAATGGAAAGAGTCCACAGCTGCATTCCTTACTTTTGTGAAAACAATACCCAAGATATAGAGGACACTGAATGCCAAGACGGGAGGGTAAATTAGCCTGCCCATACTGACGTCACCAAGTCTGAACCTCTACCCAACGAAAAATCCTGCTTCGTCCGAAGCCGAGAAAAAAATTCAAAGGAAAAGCTCCAGTGACACTGACTCGCAGCTAGTCCAGAGCCAAACCAGAGACCGCAAAACTGACTTGACTGAGCCGACAGTCCACCAAGAGACACTGTCGCCCAACAGACGGTCCCCCACCATTCATCCCTCACAATGAAGGGAAATGCAGCCGAAATCCTCAAGGGGACAAGGCAAAGGAGGACTGAGAAAACCACAAGGTCCCTAAACACAAGAAAAAACACCTCAGAGAGTGGGCCCCGCTCACAGAGACCCGAATGGACCCAACTAAAGAGGCAAAAACCTCCCAGCACCTGTCCATAGAATACTAAAGGATTCAACAGTGAAAAGCGTGTAATAGCCCCAGGCGAAACCCCAAGCTTGAGAACTCAGAGTCCATAACAGGACGGCCCAGAGGAAGCTTGCAAGGCTAAGAAGCAGTCCTCAAGAAAGACAGACCGCATAAAACAGCCCCTCAACAGAGAGCACACTCCAGGCAATCTAAGCCACCGGACCTACTCACAGGTCCCTAAAAAAGGGGAACACAAAACCTCGATCGAAGCCCCCCCGAGAAGGAAGAGTATACCCTCAGAACCCGAAGGAAGAGTAAACCATCTCCTGTCAAAGGAGCAAGGAAATTCCACCTCCTAGCAAACTGAGCTATCAGGATAAACTCAATAAGCTCACACATCCGGAAGAGACTGCGACCCATAGACCACTCGGGCATCTGATCTGTAGACCCACACCCAGCTGGGCCAACCCAGCCACAGGGATTCAATACAGGGAACAAAAGAATCCCGAAACTGGTACAGGAACGAGCGTAAAGATGGTACAGCCATCTCCCCAGAGTACAAGTATAACTTAACTCTGAAAACAGACAAGGCCATAGACCTAAGGATTTATCCAAATAAGGCCCCACAGTCTGACTTGGAGCCAGCAAGACCCCAGGTGGAACCAATTCCACCCTCCACTTCCCGACCAGGAGAAGCCCTAAGAAAGGACTCCATCTCCATAGGAGGGAGAAAATCCCCTAACGAGAAAGGGGAGGAAGCCATAAGGGCAACAACTGTCCTCAAGGCCCAAAGCCACGGGACAATCAGAAAGAAAAATCCCCAACACAAATGTCCTAGAAAGGACCCCCCTACAGGTAGCTTTGCCAAACAGAGGCACAGCCGACCCATTCCCTGTAGAGCAGAGAATCCACGGGTACACTGGCAAACTGACCAGGGGAATGCAACCTTAAGGTGCACCAGAAATTGTAATCCAACGCCAGCAGCTGGGTAAAAACCCACAACCCTCGAGGCGCAAGCCACACAGCTAACCCCTAGATGACATGGGTTACTCTGTTGTAAAGAGTAAGAAATACTCCTAGAACCAGGCCAACCCTGATTCGGTCAGGTAGACGGAGCAAGGACATAGCCCAAGTTCCCACTACTGTGGAACACCCCTACCAACCCTGAGATCCAAGATTCCAAAACAACCCAAAACTGGGTCAGGAAGAAGGCCAAGCGAAGCCTCAGAAAGCGGAATTCTCAGGGAGAAAAATAGGTCTGGGCGCCTAATAGTTCAGGAAACCTTACCCTGGAACTAAACATCCCAACTGGCCAAAAAGCCAGAAAAGGAAAATGACACATATCCAGAGAATCCGGATAGCAAGGAGAACTTGAAAGTCCCGACAAAAGGAAGGAACCACCCCTAGCCAAAGTCCAACGCTCCAAAGAGCAGGGCTAGAAGGCGAATGAAGGGACTTCTCAAAGCCTCGCGGTCCCCAAAACAATACTAGCAGGGCTAGTCTCCCCATCACTTCACCATAGGCAAGGGACATAGGGAAGAGAAAGGCACTAAACCTCCCCAGCTCCGGGGAACCCCGAGCTAAGTAAAATCCCCACAGGGATCAATTATCATCCGGAACGCCGATCCCTAAAAGGAGATCTAAATGACCCGGAGACATGTAAGGAGACCCAAAGGCCTCATAAGTCAGACAGACCATCACGTCCAAGAGTAAAAGCTGTATCTAGATACACTAGAAACAGCTTATACATACACCCACAAGGTGCCGAGAGCTGCAATAGGTTTCAAAATGCAAAACCTTCCGCATGCTGGACAGCTATCCATACAAGCTGTAGAATCAGGTCCCAACAGGACCATCCAGAGGCCTAAAACTGAAGGCCAAACCACTCAAACAGCGGTGACAGGGCCTAAATCCACCAACCCTCACCCACATGGAGGAGGAACTCTAGGTTCTGATGAAATCAGATGTCAGAGTGACGCAGCGGAACACTCCCCAGCCCAGTCATCTATGAAAATATAAGGACTGAGACAAACCTTCCCGCCTCACAAACCCACCGGTTCTTCTCGAATGCTTAGTGGAACATGAAAAACAATGATAACCTGAGCACTCAGCGCTATCTACCGAACCAGCTCAGCAGAACAGCGCCACGTGTGAACAGCCGCAAGACCGAACGAACCCGACAGGACCAGCCGGTACCAGGGGTCCTAACGGGCAAGCTGCAAAACCTTTCCCTCATAGGGGAAAACGAAACAGACATTTTTAAACATAGGACTAACATGTCCAAACAACTTCTGCAGAAGTAAAAAAAAGAGTAACAATCCCAGATGGTTCCCGAAGGAAACAAAAAACAAATAAAAGACATCCATCAGGATACAAAATAAAATATAAGGCAACCCGAAGGTTAACGCCCAAAAAAGACACAGGCGTACCCATAGGACTAGGCAAACGGAGCCCCACAAAAACTGGGAAAGAACTCAAAATACTCCCCATATGTCTAACAAGATGTACCATTCAGACCATCAGACTGGAAATTCCCATATCTATGAACTATAGGGTCATTCAGTGACTCAAACAGATGTCTGAGCAATACACTAAGGCGCGCAATCCGGTATGGAAAAGCACAACACTCCGGAACAGAACCCTCAGGATACTGCGGAGGCCCACCCCAAGGCGGAATACACGGGACAATAGGACAAGAGCACATTCTCAAAGAAACGTCTGGACTATGCAGCCAAGCAAGCGCCAACATTATCTGAAGGCGAAAACGTGCTGCAAGCTCCGGGGGGGAACACACCACCCCGCGTGGAGGAACTATTAACTGGGTTACCCGCATGTGTAGGAGGAAGAAAAGGTAGGGAACTCGCTCCCTGGTAGACAGGACCCCCAGAGGCAGACGGCTCAGCAGATCCCTGATCCCCCGAGCTCGAGGAACCAGTTGCTCTCATATGGCACATGGAAAAAGACCGATTGACAGGAGTCAACGAGGCTAAACTGGATTCGTCACCTGACACAAAATCTGAATCAGATATTATAATCGTCTCTGTGTCAGAATCCTCCGTAACTGAATCTGAAATGAGCACAGTCTCAGCTTCAGAATCCCCCATAACTATAAGAGGATATGGCAATATGGACTAAAAACAGTAAAAAAACAAAATCAGCACCTGACACCACCAATGGCTGGGGCACTCAGCCACACGATCGGGAATGCGGAAATGTGACACAGGGTGAACCGTACAGTCCAAAAAGCGCGCCCAGCCAAAAGGCCGCGTCACTTCCAAAGGCCTCAAAGTTCCAAACCACGAGCCCATAAACCTCACACATAAGCAGGTTGAATCACATAACAAACATAATTATAAACCCCCCTGTCCAATAACTCCCCTCAGGAGATATTAACCCTCGATTCCAAGATCTAACAGAGACCCTTATGTTATAAGTTAAACCTGCAAGGAGCTTTAGCCTCACGGGAAACATCACGTTACAGTACATTGAATAAAGTAAAATGAAACGATCTTACCGGAATCAACACCGTGGAACAGGAACACAGCCATTCAAGTGTGACGAATAGTAGCATTGCCTCCGCCATGGACTTGACAGAAGAAAGCAGGAAGTGGAGCGAAGTTAAACAACGCTGATTGCTTGAGGAGCTGTTAATATGAGTCAGGATGGTTTCGCAGAAAGACTTTCCCTGCATCTCCGGACTCTAACTTTCAACCAAACCCTCACTGAGAGACTAACAGGACTACTTAAAACTCCTGTCCCATGTCGAAGAGTACTGGGGGATGAGGGGAGTGGGAGGAGTATTTAAAGGGCCATAATACCCAAATGTTTAAACACTTGAAAGTGATGCAGCATAGCTGTAAAAAGCTGACTAGAAAATATCTCCTGAACATCTCTATGTAAAAAAGAAAGATATTTTACCTCAAAAGTTCCTCAGTAGCCACCTCCCATTGTAAAGGATTTCTAAGCAGCATTTTAGTGTGTCTGTCCTGGGACATCTGAAGGGATGAACATCGTGCACTCTCATCTTATTTCACCAATCAGGTAAAGGAAGTTTACAATGAAATCTCATGAGAGTCAAGTCAAATCTCATGAGATCACAGTAAAAGTTCATGACCTCAGCACTGCTGATGCTGATTGGCTGCTGTTCATTTCTTCATTTTTTTTTACCTGTAGCTGGGAGCAGTTGAGTATAACTTTTTACACAGAACTAACTCTGCTGAGCTGAGGAGATTGTGAGGTAAAATATCTTCCTTTTTTTACATAGAGATGCTCAGGTGATATTTTCCTGTCAGCTTTTTACAGTTATACTGCATCAGCTTCAAGTGATTTAGCATATGAGTATTATGTCCCTTTAAGTCTTTGGCTGGGGTGTCTTTGCCTCCTCCTGGTGGCCAGGTTCTTATTTCCCAAAAGTAATGAATGTAGCTGTGGACTCTTTCCACATCTATTTGATATACATCAAATAGATGTGCTGATCTATATTGCGGCACCTTTTGATGTTCTCAATGTTTGTTTCCTATGGTATTTGAGTCCTAGAAACTTTTTTTTATATTTTCAGGATTTGTTTTGTAATGAATGCAGCTATGGACGCTTTCCATTTAAGAAGAAAGCAGCCAATCCATAATTAGGGAACTGCACTCAAATTAGTACAGACTCTCTAAAGCAGGGTTCTTCAAACTACAGGTCGCGAACCATTACTGGGTCCCAACACCATATTCACTGGGTCGCACACAGGCAGAACTGAACTGTTTAAAAAATATATACAAGTGTATGGTAGGCAGCTGCACTGCAGATTCTATTTAGTGCTCACAGCACTAAATCTAAAGCGGGCAGCAGGCTCAGAATCACTCTAATCTGACTACAGAGGCAGAGAGCGCAGGGCGGCCAGAGCATCTGGAAACATCACACTGAAGTGTTTCCCTGTACAACCCCTGCGTTCGCTGCATTACACTGTGATGAGTTTATAGCAGTGGGACCCGCCTCCTGCACATCGTATTAGTTGTTACTGGGGCTGATGGGGCTCTGTGGATCACACTCGTATGGATTGTGCGGAAGTGGAACCGGACAAACCTACAGCTGCTGAATTTACATGCTCTCCTGTCCTGCTGGCTGTCTGGTAGGTCAGAAGGAAGGGGGGGGGGGGGGGCAAGGAATCCTGCAGTTCCTATAATGTACGGGCACAGCTCATGTTACAGTCTAGGCAGGGCCCTCTTAATGTCTATCTACCTCCTGCTAGTACAACTGGGGAAAAGGATATTTAACTTCGGAGGTCAAGCCACATATTCTTCCTTCTGCTCTGTCTTTCATTTAACCCCCTTGCCTGCCACATGTACATGATAAAAATAAAAAGAATGGCCACAAAAAAAATCTAAAATTGATAACACAGCTTCAGCCTTCTGTAGCCAACAAAGGGTTAAATGCAAGACAGAGCAGAAGGAAGAAGTTAACACTTAAACTGTGTGTGCGTGTGTGTGAATGTGTGTGTGCGATTGTGCGTGCGAGAATATGCGTGTGCAAATGTGCGTTTGGGAATGTGTGTGTGTATGTATGAGTGTGTGTGTGTGTGTGTGTGCGTGCGTGTATGTGTGTATGTGTGTGAGTGTGTGAGTGTGAGTGTGAGTGTGTGAGTGTGTGCGCGCGCGAGAATGTATGTATATGAATGTGTGAGTGTATGAATGTGTGTGTGTATATGTATGAAAGTGTGTGTGTATATATGTATGAAAGTGTCTGTGTGTGTGTGTGTGTGTGTGTGTGTGTGTGTATATGAAAGAAGTGTGTGTGTGTGTGTGTGTGTGTGTTCTAAAAGAATGCCAAGAGAATTTATGAGAACATAAAATATAGGTTTTCCAAACCTGATAATACATTTTCCTTGAAACAGACTTATAAGCCTGCAACATAGTGATAAAAACTGAGTCAGAGAAACCTCTATGACTAAACACTAATCAATTTCCATACATTCAAATTAGTAATTTGAGACCCTGATTTAAAAATGGCCCTTGAAACAAGAGGGCTGGCCAAAGAGAAAGCGGCCAAGGATGGCAACTGGACATCCGAACAAGATCCACATACCAAACCTTTGAGGCCATGCTGATGCTATCAGAAACACATGAGACTGTTCCAATATGATTTTGGAGATCACCCTTGGAAGAAAAAAACAGAGACACAAAGATGTAGCCAGGTTTCCAAACCAAGACACTGCTAATGCATCCACCATCTCCTCCTAAGGATCCCTGGACCTGAAAAGGTACCTGGGAAACTGAGATACACATCTGTATAGAGATATCACTCTCCCGGATGTAAAGTCTGACGGCTGAGATAATCCACCTCCCAAATGTCTAAACCTGAGATATGAATCGTAGAAATTAGACAGGAGATGAATTCCACCTAAAAACATATTCAAGATATTTCTTAATTGCGAAGGAACTGATAATCCCTATTTGATGATTGACATATGCCACAGTTGTGATATTGTCTGTCTGAAAGCAAAATGAAAAGTTCTCTCCTAAAAGAGGCCAAGCCTGAAAGAGCTCTGAAAATAGCAGAGTTCTAAGATATCGATTGGTAACCTCACCTCTTGAAGTTTCCAAACCCCTTGTGCTGTCAAAAGACCCTCAGACAGATCCCCAATCTGTAAGACTTGCATCCATTAAGAATACAGTCCAGGAAGGACGAACAAAAGGAGGCCCCCTGAATAAAACAATGATAGTCTAAACACTAAATCAGAGACAGTTGAGTGTTGGGATTTAAGAATATCAACTGTGATATCTGAAAACAATCCCTGCACCATTGATTCAGTATGTCCGATGCTGCATTTATGAGACCTAAAACTTCCATGCACATAGCCACTGAAAGGAATGTTCTAGACTGTAAGTTTAGACAGGCTAACGCCAATTACAATTGACTCTTGCCCGATAATGATAAAGTCATGAACACTGAATCCATCTAGAAACCCAAAAAACATAATTTATGTAAGAACTTACCTGATAAATTCATTTCTTTCATATTAGCAAGAGTCCATGAGCTAGTGACGTATGGGATATACATTCCTACCAGGAGGGGCAAAGTTTCCCAAACCTTAAAATGCCTATAAATACACCCCTCACCACACCCACAATTCAGTTTAACGAATAGCCAAGAAGTGGGGTGATAAAAAAAAAAGTGCGAAAGCGAATAAAATAAGGAATTGGAATAATTGTGCTTTATACAAAAAAATCATAACCACCACAAAAAGGGTGGGCCTCATGGACTCTTGCTAATATGAAAGAAATGAATTTATCAGGTAAGTTCTTACATAAATTATGTTTTCTTTCATGTAATTAGCAAGAGTCCATGAGCTAGTGACGTATGGGATAATGATTACCCAAGATGTGGATCTTTCCACACAAGAGTCACTAGAGAGGGAGGGATAAAATAAAGACAGCCAATTCCTGCTGAAAATAATCCACACCCAAAATAAAGTTTAATAAAAAACATAAGCAGAAGATTCAGACTGAAACCGCTGCCTGAAGTACTTTTCTACCAAAAATTGCTTCAGAAGAAGAAAATACATCAAAAAGGTAGAATTGAAAAAGTATGCAAAGAGGACCAAGTTGCTGCTTTGCAAATCTGATCAACCGAAGCTTCATTCCTAAACGCCCAGGAAGTAGAAACTGACCTGGTAGAATGAGCTGTAATCCTCTGAGGCGGAGTTTTACCCGACTCAACATAGACAAGATGAATTAAAGATTTCAACCAAGATGCCAAAGAAATGGCAGAAGCTTTCTGGCCTTTTCTAGAACCGGAAAAGATAACAAATAGACTAGAAGTCTTTCGGAAAGACTTAGTAGCTTCAACATAATATTTCAAAGCTCTAACAACATGCAAAGAATGCAATGCTTTCTCCTTAGAATTCTTAGGATTAGGACATAATGAAGGAACCACAATTTCTCTACTAATGTTGTTGGAAATCACAACTTTAGGTAAAAATTCAAAAGAAGTTCGCAACACCGCCTTATCCTGATGAAAAATCAGAAAAGGAGACTCACAAGAAAAGAGCAGATAATTCAGAAACTCTTCTGGCAGAAGAGATGGCCAAAAGGAACAAAACTTCCCAAGAAAGTAATTTAATGACCAATGAATGCATAGGTTCAAAGGGAGGAGTTTGAAGAGCTCCCAGAACCAAAATCAAACTCCAAGGAGGAGAAATTGACTTAATGACAGGTTTTATACGAACCAAAGCTTGTACAAAACAATGAATATCAGGAAGAATAGCAATCTTTCTGTGAAAAAGAACAGAAAGAGCAGAGATTTGTCCTTTCAAGGAACTTGCAGACAAACCCTTATCTAAACCATCCTGAAGAAACTGAAAAAAATTCTCGGCATTCTAAAAGAATGCCAAGAAAAATGATGAGAAAGACACCAAAAAATATAAGTCTTCCAGACTCTATAATATATCTCTCTAGATACAGATTTACGAGCCTGTAACATAGTATTAATCACAGAGTCAGAGAAATCTCTTTGACCAAGAATCAAGCATTCAATCTCCATACCTATAAATTTAAGGATTTCAGATCCTGATGGAAAAAAGGACCTTGCGACAGAAAGTCTGGTCTAACGGAAGAGTCCATGGTTGGCAAGAGGCCATCCGGACAAGATCCGCATACCAAACCTGTGAGGCCATGCCGGAGCTACCAGCAGAACAAACGAGCATTCCTTCAGTATCTTGGAGATTACTCTTGGAAGAAGAACTAGAGGCGGAAAAATATAGGCAGGATGATACTTCCAAGGAAGTGAAAATGCATCCACTACCTCCGCCTGAGGATCCCGGGATCTGGACAGATATCTGGGAAGTTTCTTGTTTAGATGAGACGCCATCAGATCTATTTCTGGAAGTTCCCACATTTGAACAATCTGAAGAAATACCTCTGGGTGAAGAGACCATTCGCCCGGATGGAACATTTGGCGGCTGAGATAATCCGCTTCCCAATTGTCTACACCTGGGATATAAACCGCAGAGATTAGACAGGAGCTGGATTCCGCCCAAACCAAAAAAATTCGAGATACTTCTTTCATAGCCAGAGGACTGTGAGTCCCTCCTTGATGATTGATGTATGCCACAGTTGTGACATTGTCTGTCTGAAAACAAATGAACGATTCTCTCTACAGAAGAGGCCAAAACTGAAGAGCTCTGAAAATTGCACGGAGTTCCAAAATATTGATCGGTAATCTCACCTCCTGAGATTCCCAAAATTACAGTCCAGGTCGGAAGCACAAAAAGAAGCCCCCTAAATTAAACAATGGTGATCTGTCCACCACGTTAGAGAGTGTCGAACAATCGGTTTTTAAAGATATAAATTGAGATATCTTTGTGTAATCCTTGCACCATTGATTCAGCATACAGAGCTGAAGAGGTCGCATGTGAAAACGAGCAAAGGGGATCGCGTCCGATGCAGCAGTCATAAGACCTAGAATTTCCATGCATAAGGTTACCGAAGGGAATGATTGTGACTGAAGGTTTCGACAAGCTGCAACCAATTTTAGACGTCTTTTGTCTGTTAAAGACAGAGTCATGGACACTGAATCTATCTGGAAACCCAGAAAGGTTACCCTTGACTGAGGAATCAATGAACTTTTTGGTAAATTGATCCTCCAACCATGATCTTGAAGAAACAACACAAATCGATTCGCATGAGATTCTTCGAATGAGAAGACTGAGCAAATACCAAGATAATCGTCCAAATAAGGAAATACCAAAACCCCGTTCTCTGAATACAGAAAGAAGGGCACCGAGAATCTTTGAAAAAAATTCTTGGAACTGAGGCTAGGCCAAACGGTAGAGCCACAAAACTGGTAATGCTTGTCTAAAAAGAGAATCTCAGACACTAAAAATGATCTGGATGAATCGGAATATGCAGATACACATCCTGTAAATCTATTGTAGACATATAATGCCCTTACTAAACAAAAGGCAGAATAGTCCTACAGTAACCATCTTGAATGTTGGTATCCTTACATAACGATTCAATATTGATAGATCCGGAACTGGTGTGAAGGAATTGACCTTCTTTGGTACAATGAAGAGATAAAATAAAACCCTAGTCCCTGTTCCAGAACTGGAACTGGCATAATTACTCCAGCCAACTCTAGATCTGAAACACATTTCAGAAATGCTGAGCCTTGCTGTGTTAACTGGGACACGGGAAAGAAAAAAATCTCTTAGCAGGAGGCCTTAACTTGAAGCCAATTCTGTACCTTTCTGAAACAATGTTCTGAAACCAGAGATTGAGAACGGAATTGATCCAAATTCCTTTGAAGAAAACGTAATCTGCCCCATACCAGCTGAACTGGAAAAAAGGGCCGCACCTTCATGGGTACTTAGGAGCTGACTATAGGTTTCTATAAGGCTTGGATATATTCCAAACTGGAAAAAGTTTCCAAACTGATACCGCTCCTGAGGATGAAGGATCAGGCTTTTGTTCCTTATTATGAAAAAAAGAACGAAAAAATGATTATTACCCTGGACAGAAAGGGAAAACAAAGTTGACTTAGAAGACATATCAGCATTCCAAGTTTAATCCATAAAGCTTTTCTAGCTAAAATAGCTAGAGACATATACCTGACATCAACACTAATGATATCAAAAGATGGTATCACCAATAAAAATATTAGCATGTTATAGAATAATAATAATGCTATAAAATTATGATCTGTTACTTGTTGTGCTAAAACTTCTAACCAAAAAGTTGAAGCTGCAGCAACATCCGGTAAAAATATAGCAGGTCTAAGAAGATTACCTGAACATAAGTAAGCTTTTCTTAGAAAGGATTCAATTTTCTTATCTAAAGGATCCTTAAATTTAGTACTATCTGCCGTAGAAATAGTAGTACATTTTAGCAGGAATAGAGACAGCCCCAAACCTTAGGGATTTTGTCCCAAAAAACTCTAATCTGTCAGATGGCACAGGATATAATTGCTTAAACATTTAAAAGGAGTAAAAGAATTACCCAAATTATTCCATTCCCTGGAAATTACTTCAGAAAAAACATCAGGGAGATTAAACACTTCTGGAATAACTACAGGAGATTTAAAAACCCTATTTAAACGTTTGGATTCAGTATCAAGAGGACCAGAATCCTCTATATCTAAAGCAATTAATACTTCTTTAAAATAAAGAACGAATAAATTCCATCTTGAACAAATACAAAGATTTATCAGCATCAACCTCTGAGACAGAAACCTCTGAACCAGAAGAACCATTATCAGTATCAGAATGATGATGTTCATTTAAAAATTCATCTGAAAAAAAGAGAAGTTTTAAAGGACTTTTATGTAAACTAGAAGGAGAAATAAAAGACATAGCCTTCTAAATGGATTTAAAAAATAAAATCTCTTATGTTTATCAGGAACACTCTGAAATTTAGATGTTGACGGAACAGCAACAGGTAATATAACAGTACTAAAGGAAATTTTATCTGCATTAATAAGTTTGTCATGACATGCAATACAAACAACAGCTGGAGAAACAGATACCAAAAATTTATAGCAGATACACTTAGCTTGGTAGCTCCAGCCCCGGCAGTGATTTTCCTAAAGTATCTTCTGACTCAGTTGCAACGTGGAACATCTTGCAATATGTAATAGAAAAAACAACATATAAAGCAAAATTGAACAAAATCCTTAAATGACAGTTTCAGGAATGGGAAAAAAATGCCAGTGAACAAGCTTCTAGCAACCAGAAGCAATAAATAATGAGACGTAAATAATGTGGAGACAAAAGCGACGCCCATATTTTTTTAGCGCCAAACAAGACGCCCACATTATTTGGCGTCTAAATGCTTTTGGCGCCAAAAATGACGCCACATCCGGAACGCCAACATTTTTGGCGCAAAATAACGTAAAAAAAAAATGACGCAACTTCCGGCGACACGTATGACGCCGGAAACGGAAAAGAATTTTTGCGCCAAAAAAATCCGCGCCAAGAATGACGCAATAAAATGAAGCATTTTCAGCCCCCGCGAGCCTAACAGCCCACAGGGAAAAAAAGAGTCAAATTTTTGAAAGGTAAGAAAAAATGATTAATTCAAATGCATTATCCCAAATATGAAACTGACTGTCTGAAAAATAAGGAAAGTTGAACATTCTGAGTCAAGGCAAATAAATGTTTGAATACATATATTTAGAACTTTATAAACAAAGTGCCCAACCATAGCTTAGAGTGTCACAGAAAATAAGACTTACCCCAGGACACTCATCTACATGTTTGTAGAAAGCCAAACCAGTACTGAAACGAGAATCAGCAGAGGTAATGGTATATATAAGAGTATATCGTCGATCTGAAAAGGGAGGTAAGAGATGAATCTCTACGACCGATAACAGAGAACCTATGAAATAGACCCCGTAGAAGGAGATCACTGCATTCAAATAGGCAATACTCTCCTCACATCCCTCTGACATTCACTGCACGCTGAGAGGAAAACCGGGCTCCAACTTGCTGTGGAGCGCATATCAACGTAGAATCTAGCACAAACTTACTTCACCACCTCCATCGGAGGCAAAGTTTGTAAAACTGAATTGTGGGTGTGGTGAGGGGTGTATTTATAGGCATTTTAAAGTGAATGTAAAGTCAAGCTCAATGCTAAACACTGCTTAAAAGCTGACCTTAAAATACTGCCACTTTAATTCATCATTTTTTCAGCAAACCTCTAATTAACTAGTATTTGAGCTTTATTTCATTACGATCGTCATCTCAATCCTCCGCCCGCCATCTTGGATTAATGATTGACATTGTAGGCTCGCTTGTGTCAACCAATAATCCGATCAACCACGGGGGGACCAAACCCCTTTCGGCTACGTCACTCGTATGTAATGCGCCTGTGTTTGGAAGCCGTCACACAGAGCTCTCACGCACGTTCACATTTAGCGCATGCGCTATTACACTTATGGGACATTTCAGAGCGCTTGGTAAGTACGCAACGCATGCGCTGTGTATAGCAAAGCCGGGAGCGCTCATTGACTTTACGTATACAGTGGGTGGGACTGCTGTATACCTTACAGGGGATTAAATCCGGAAGTTGCGGGTGGGAGGAGCTGCTACCTAAAACGGAGCAAATTTGGTAATAAAAATATAACCTTTACTTTGTTTTTTTTTTTTAAAAATAAAGCGGCGGTTTTCTTTATTAACTTGAAAGCAATATTAAAATTGCTTAAAATAAGACAAAATTGACATTCACTTTAAGGTTTGGGAAACTTTGCCCCTCCTGGTAGGAATGTATATCCCATACGTCACTAGCTCATGGACTCTTGCTAATTACATGAAAGAAAAGGTGACCCTTGTCTGAGGAATCACGAAACTCTTAGGTAAATTAAATCCTCTAACAAGGTCTTGAAGAAACAAAACTAATTGATTAATGAGAGATTCTAATAAAAGAAAAGATACCATCTAAATAAGGAAACCACACAATACCCCCGCTCTGAACATGATTTCATGCACTATAAGTTCATTCTCTACTCTTACACCTCTGCTCTTCGCTTAGCTAAGCAAACCTACTTCTACTCTCTTATATCCACTCACTCCTCAAACCCTAAAAGACTCTTCTCCATTTTCAACTCTCTCCTCTACCCACCTGCACCACCCCCCTCATCTGCATTCAGTGCTCAAGACCTCGCTGACTATTTTCTCAATAAAACACTTGCAATCCGAGGAAACATCCCAACACAAACCTGCAATCTCCCAAATCTGCTCCCAGTCATCCCCTCTGCCACTCTCTGCACCCTCCTCCCAACCACTGAGAGTGAAGTGGCTTCCCTTTTGTCTTCCTCACACCTCACTACCTGCCCACTTGACCCTATTCCATCACATCTAATCCCTCTCCTCTGTCTACCATCCTCACTCCGGCTCTTACTCACATATTTAACCTATCCCTTTCTACCGGCTCATTCCCTGCCTCCTTCAAACATGTGAAGGTCACCCCCATCCTCAAAAAACCCTCCCTCGACCCTAACTCCCCTGCAAACTACCGCCCCATATCACTGCTCCCACTAGCTTCAAAACTCCTTGAAAAACTAGTTTTCAATCGCCTAACCCACTTCCTGTCCTCCAACTCATTGCTCGACCCCCTGCAATCTGGCTTCCGTCCCCAACACTCAACTGAGACTGCCCTCACCAAGGTTACTAACGATCTCCTTTCTGCTAAAAACAAAGGCTACTACTCTATACTCATCTTACTTGACCTATCTGCTGCCTTTGACACTGTTGACCATCCCCTTCTCCTACTGTCTCTCAGTTCTCTTGGTCTCTGTGACACTGCCCTCTCCTGGATTCACTCTTATTTCTCTAACAGATCCTTCTCAGTCTCTTTTGCTGGTGACGACTCCTCACTATTGTCCCTGTCTGTTGGAGTACCTCAAGGCTCTGTCCTGGGTCCTCTACTCTTCTCTATTTACACTTCTTCACTGGGTAAACTTAACAGCTATGGCTTCAGCTATCACCTCTATGCTGATGATACCCAGATCTACCTTTACACCCCTGCACTCTCTCCTTCTGTCAACTCTCACATCAGCGACTGCTTATCTGGCATTTCCTCCTGGATGGCCTCTCACCACCTAAAAATAACAAAATTTATGCTTACCTGATAAATTCCTTTCTCCTGTAGTGTGGTCAGTCCACGGGTCATCATTACTTCTGGGATATTAGCTCCTCCCCAACAGGAAGTGCAAGAGGATTCACCCAGCAGAGCTGCCATATAGCTCCTCCCCTCTACGTCACACCCAGTCATTCGACCGAGAACCAACGAGAAAGGAGAAGCCAAAGGGTGCAGTGGTGACTGGAGTATAATTTAAAAATTTAGACCTGCCATAAAAACAGGGCGGGCCGTGGATTGACCACACTACAGGAGAAAGGAATTTATCAGGTAAGCATAAATTTTGTTTTCTCCTGTTAAGTGTGGTCAGTCCACGGGTCATCATTACTTCTGGGATACCAATACCAAAGCTAAAGTACACGGATGACGGGAGGGACAGGCAGGCTCTTTATACGGAAGGAACCACTGCCTGAAGAACCTTTCTCCCAAAAACAGCCTCCGAAGAAGCAAAAGTGTCAAATTTGTAAAATTTGGAAAAAGTATGAAGAGAAGACCAAGTTGCAGCCTTGCAAATCTGTTCAACAGAAGCCTCATTCTTAAAGGCCCAAGTGGAAGCCACAGCTCTAGTAGAATGAGCTGTAATTCTTTCAGGAGGCTGCTGTCCAGCAGTCTCATAGGCTAAACGTATTATGCTACGAAGCCAAAAAGAGAGAGAGGTAGCCGAAGCTTTTTGACCTCTCCTCTGACCAGAATAAACGACAAACAGGGAAGACGTTTGTCGAAAATCCTTAGTTGCCTGTAGATAAAATTTCAGGGCACGGACTACATCTAGATTGTGTAGAAGACGTTCCTTCTTCGAAGAAGGATTAGGACACAAAGAAGGAACAACAATCTCTTGATTGATATTCCTGTTAGTGACCACCTTAGGTAAGAACCCAGGTTTAGTACGCAGAACTACCTTGTCTGAATGAAAAATCAGATAAGGAGAATCACAATGTAAGGCAGATAACTCAGAGACTCTTTGAGCCGAGGAAATAGCCATTAAAAACAGAACTTTCCAAGATAACAGCTTGATATCAATGGAATGAAGGGGTTCAAACGGAACACCCTGTAAAACATTAAGAACTAAGTTCAAACTCCATGGTGGAGCAACAGCTTTAAACACAGGCTTGATCCTAGCTAAAGCCTGACAAAAAGCTTGAACGTCCGGAACCTCTGACAGACGTTTGTGTAAAAGAATGGACAGAGCTGAAATCTGTCCCTTTAAGGAACTAGCGGATAAACCCTTTTCTAAACCTTCTTGTAGAAAAGACAATATCCTAGGAATCCTAACCTTACTCCATGAGTAACTCTTGGATTCGCACCAATATAAGTATTTACGCCATATTTTATGGTAAATCTTTCTGGTAACAGGCTTCCTAGCCTGTATTAAGGTATCAATTACTGACTCAGAAAAACCACGTTTTGATAAAATCAAGCGTTCAATTTCCAAGCAGTCAGCTTCAGAGAAATTAGATTTTGATGTTTGAAGGGACCCTGAATCAGAAGGTCCTGTCTCAGAGGCAGAGACCAAGGTGGACAGGATGACATGTCCACTAGATCTGCATACCAAGTCCTGCGTGGCCACGCAGGCGCTATTAGAATCACCGATGCTCTCTCCTGTTTGATTCTGGCAATCAATCAAGGAAGCATCGGGAAGGGTGGAAACACATAAGCCATCCCGAAGGTCCAAGGTGCTGTCAAAGCATCTATCAGAACCGCTCCCGGATCCCTGGATCTGGACCAGTAACAAGGAAGCTTGGCGTTCTGTCGAGACGCCATGAGATCTATCTCTGGTTTGCCCCAACGTCGAAGAATTTGGGCAAAGACTTCCGGATGAAGTTCCCACTCCCCCGGATGAAAAGTCTGACGACTTAGGAAATCCGCCTCCCAGTTCTCCACTCCCAGGATGTGGATTGCTGACAGGTGGCAAGAGTGAGACTCTGCCCAGCGAATTATCTTTGATACTTCCATCATTGCTAGGGAGCTTCTTGTCCCTCCCTGATGGTTGATGTAAGCTACAGTCGTGATGTTGTCCGACTGAAACCTGATGAACCCCCGAGTTGTTAACTGGGGCCAAGCCAGAAGGGCATTGAGAACTGCTCTCAATTCCAGAATGTTTATTGGCAGGAGACTCTCCTCCTGATTCCATTGTCCCTGAGCCTTCAGAGAATTCCAGACAGCGCCCCAACCTAGTAGACTGGCGTCTGTTGTTACAATTGTCCAATCTGGCCTGCTGAATGGCATCCCCCTGGACAGATGTGGCCGAGAAAGCCACCATAGAAGAGAATTTCTGGTCTCTTGATCCAGATTCAGAGTAGGGGACAAGTCTGAGTAATCCCCATTCCACTGACTTCGCATGCACAATTGCAGCGGTCTGAGATGTAGGCGTGCAAAGGGTACTATGTCCATTGCCGCTACCATCAAGCCGATTACCTCCATGCATTGAGCCACTGACGGGTGTTGAATGGAATGAAGGACACGGCATGCATTTTGAAGCTTTGTTAACCTGTCTTCTGTCAGGTAGATCTTCATTTCTACAGAATCTATAAGAGTCCCCAAGAAGGGAACTCTTTGTGAGTGGAAAGAGAGAACTCTTCTTTTCGTTCACCTTCCATCCATGCGACCTTAGAAATGCCAGTACTAACTCTGTATGAGACTTGGCAGTTTGAAAGCTTGAAGCATGTATCAGAATGTCGTCTAGGTACGGAGCTACCGAAATTCCTCGCGGTCTTAGTACCGCCAGAAGAGCACCCAGAACCTTTGTGAAGATTCTTGGAGCCGTAGCTAATCCGAATGGAAGAGCTACAAACTGGTAATGCCTGTCTAGGAAGGCAAACCTTAGATACCGGTAATGATCCTTGTGAATCGGTATGTGAAGGTAAGCATCCTTTAAATCCACTGTGGTCATGTACTGACCCTTTTGAATCATGGGTAGAATTGTCTGAATAGTTTCCATTTTGAACGATGGAACTCTTAGGAATTTGTTTAGGATCTTTAAATCCAAGATTGGCCTGAAAGTTCCCTCTTTTTTGGGAACCACAAACAGATTTGAGTAAAACCCTTGTCCGTGTTCCGACCGCGGAACCGGATGGATCACTCCCATTAGTAAAAGATCTTGTACACAGCGTAGAAACGCCTCTTTCTTTATTTGGTTTGTTGACAACCTTGACAGATGAAATCTCCCTTTTAGGGGAGAGGATTTGAAGTCCAGAAGATATCCCTGAGATATGATCTCTAACGCCCAGGGATCCTGGACATCTCTTGCCCAAGCCTGGGCGAAGAGAGAAAGTCTGCCCCCCACTAGATCCGTTCCCGGATCGGGGGCCCTCAATTCATGCTGTCTTAGGGGCAGCAGCAGGTTTCCTGGCCTGCTTGCCCTTGTTCCAGGACTGGTTAGGTCTCCAGCCTTGTCTGTAGCGAGCAACAGCTCCTTCCTGTTTTGGTGCAGAGGAAGTTGATGCTGCTCCTGCTTTGAAATTACGAAAGGAACGAAATTAGACTGTCTAGCCTTAGGTTTGGCTCTGTCTTGAGGCAGGGCATGGCCTTTACCTCCTGTAATGTCAGCGATAATTTCTTTCAACCCGGGCCCGAATAAGGTCTGCCCTTTGAAAGGTATGTTAAGTAATTTAGATTTAGAAGTAACGTCAGCTGACCAGGATTTTAGCCACAGTGCTCTGCGTGCCTGAATGGCGAATCCGGAATTCTTAGCCGTAAGTTTAGTTAAATGTACTACGGCATCCGAAATAAATGAATTAGCTAACTTAAGTGTCTTAAGCTTGTTTGAAATCTCATCTATAGTTATTGAGTCAAGAGTCTCTTCCAGGGACTCGGACCAAAAAGCGGCTGTGACAGACGCAATACATGCAAGGGGTTGCAATATAAAACCTTGTTGAACAAACATTTTCTTAAGGTAACCCTCTAATTTTTTATCCATTGGATCTGAAAAGGCACAGCTATCCTCCACCGGGATAGTGGTACGCTTAGCCAGAGTAGAAACCGCTCCCTCCACCTTAGGGACCGTCTGCCATAAGTCCCGTGTGGTGGCGTCTATTGGAAACATTTTTCTAAACACAGGAGGGGGGGGAACGGGTACACCGGGCCTATCCCACTCCTTAGTAATTATCTCTGTAAGCCTCCTAGGTATAGGAAATACGTCAGTACTCGCCGGTACCGCATAGTATCTATCCAGCCTACATAATTTCTCTGGGATTGCAACGGTGTTACAATCATTCAGAGCTGCTAATACCTCCCCTAACAGTACATGGAGGTTTTAGAGTTTAAACTTAAAATTAGAAATGTCTGAATCCATTCTATTGGGATCAGAACCGTCACCTGCAGATTGAAGCTCTCCGTCCTCATGTTCAGCATACTGTGACGCAGTATCAGACATGGCCCTATTATCGACAGCGCACTCTGTTCTCACCCCAGAGTGATCATGCTTACCTCTTAGTTCTGGTAATTTAGCCAAAACTTCAGTCATAACAGTAGCCATATCCTGTAATGTGATTTGTAATGGCCGCCCTGATGTACTCGGCGCTACAATATCACGCACCTCCCGAGCGGGAGATGCAGGTACTGACACGTGAGGCGAGTTAGTCGGCATAACTCTCCCCTCGTTGTTTGGTGAAATATGTTCAATTTGTACAGATTGACTTTTATTTAAAGTAGCATCAATGCAATTAGTACATAAATTTCTATTGGGCTCCACTTTGGCTTTAGCACATATAGCACAGAGATATTCCTCTGAATCAGACATGTTTAACACACTAGCAAATAAACTAGCAACTTGGAAATACTTTTCAAAGTAATTTACAAATATGAAAACGTACTGTGCCTTTAAGAAGCACAGAAAAAAGTTATGACAGTTGAGAAATAATAAACTTGAGAAACTATAACATCAAATTCTTTCCGGTAAAAACACAATTTTAGCAAAGGATTGCCCCCATTAGTAATGGATAACTAACCCTGAATAGCAGAAAAAATTAAAGAAATAAACGTTTTTTATCACAGTCAGTTACAATCTCACAGCTCTGCTGTGAGTGATTACCTCCCTCAAAATAAGTTTTGAAGACCCCTGAGCTCTGTAGAGACGAACCGGATCATGCAGGGAAGACAAGAGACTTCTGACTGAATTTTTTGATGCGTAGCAAAAGCGCCAAAATAGGCCCCTCCCCCTCACACACAACAGTGAGGGAGATCAGTAAACTGTCTTAAATTAAATAAAACGACTGCCAAGTGGAAAAAAACAGTGCCCAAAACATTTTTTCACCCAGTACCTCAGAAAATTAAACGATTTAACATGCCAGCAAAAACATTTAACATCAAATAAATGAAATGTCATTAGAAAGCCTGTTGCTAGTCACTGCAAATTAGGCTAAAGTCTTGTGCATACAGTATTATCCCAGTGAAGTGCCATTCCCCAGAATACTGAAGTGTAAATATACATACATGACAGCCTGATACCAGTTGCTACTACTGCATTTAAGGCTGAGCTTACATTATATCGGTATGGCAGAATTTTCTCAGTCAATTCCATTGTCAGAAAATAATATGCTGCTACATACCTCTTTGCAGATTAACCTGCCCGCTGTCCCCTGATCTGAAGTTTACCTCACTCCTCAGATGGCCGAGAACAGCAATATGATCTTAACTACGCCGGCTAAAATCATACAAAAAAACTCAGGTAGATTCTTCTTCAAATTCTACCAGAGAAGGAACAACACACTCCGGTGCTGTTATAAAATAACAAACTTTTGATTGAAGGTATAAAACTAAGTATAATCACCACAGTCCTCTCACACATCCTATCTATTAGTTGGGTGCAAGAGAATGACTGGGTGTGACGTAGAGGGGAGGAGCTATATGGCAGCTCTGCTGGGTGAATCCTCTTGCACTTCCTGTTGGGGAGGAGCTAATATCCCAGAAGTAATGATGACCCGTGGACTGACCACACTTAACAGGAGAAAAATATGTCCAAAACCGAACTACTTCTAATTCCCCCCTCTAGCTCCACTCCAGTCTCTAATTTTTCTATCACTGTTGGCGGCACCACTATCTCCCCATCACCCCAAGTCCGCTGCCTCGGAGTCACGCTTGACTCAAATCTGTCCTTCATTCCCCACATCCAACTGCTCTCTTCATCCTGCCGCAACCACCTACGCAATATCTCCAAAATTCGCCCGTTTCTGAGTGCTGAAACTACCAAACAGATCATCCACTCCCTGGTAATTTCCCGACTTGACTACTGTAACAACTTACTAATTGGCCTCCCTCTCTCCCGCCTCTCTCCCTTCCAATCCGTCCTAAATGCATCTGCCAGGCTAATCCACCTCTCTCGGCGCTCTGTTTCTGCTGCGCCTCTCTGAGTCCCTTCACTGTCTCCCCATTCACAACAGAGTTAAATTCAAAATTCTCACCCTGACTTACAAAGCCCTCACCAATGCTGCCCCACCCTACCTGTCCTCAATCATCAACAAATATACTCCTGCCCGTCCCCTAAGATCCAACAACGACCTCCTTCTTGCGTCCTCTACCATCACCTCCTCTCATTCTAGACTACAGGACTTCTCTCATGCAGCAGCAACCCTCTGGAACGCACTTACTCGAGATGTCAGACTTGCCCCTAACCTCTCCTCCTTTAAACGTTCCCTAAAGACCTTTCTGTTCAGGGAAGCTTATCACCCGACTTATTAACAAACTAACTTCAATTAGCAGTTGCCCTCTATCTCCTCGCTAATATCATTCTCACCTCTGCAGTCCCCACCTCCTGTTTCCAATCCTCCTACTTATCTAGATTGTAAGTTCCCACGGGAACAGGGCCCTCAATTCCCCCTGTATTTGTCTGTAAAATTTGGTGTCTTATCGTATTGTTTCTCCACTGTACTGTTATCCTTGTACCCATGGGCAGCGCTGCGGAATCTGTCAGTGCTTTATAAATAAAGAATAATAATAATACCCTACTGTCTGATTACAGAAAGAAGGGCATCAAGAACCTTTGAAAAGATCCATAAAGCTGCCGCTGGACCAAATAGAAAAGCGATAAATTGGTAAAGCTTACCTAAAAAAGTAGAATCTCAGAAACCAAAAGTGGTATGAATGAAATAAATTTTGAAGATAAACGTCCTGTAAAATTGAGTGGACATGAAATGACCTTGCTGAACAAAACGCATAATAGTCCTTATAGTCGCCAACTTGAAAGTTGAGACTCTTACAAAACAATATAAAGTTTTCAGATCCAAGATTGGACTGAATAAACCTCTCTTCTTTGGGACAAAGAAAATAATTGATTTGAAACCCAATCCCTGTTCCGGCTAAAGAACTGGAGCAGGAAATGAATCACATAAACTAATAAATAAATCACAAACTAATATGATTAACACCCCACTGTTCAACAATCGTTCTCAGAAGATATTAACCCTTGATTCCATAAAGATAAAGGAGTCCCACTGTGACCCTGTCTTCTAGCATTAACATTTATGTGTAAAAAAATATAACGATCTTGCCAGAATCTATGCCGTGGAAAAGAAACACAGTCCTTCAAGTGTGATAGACTGTAGCCTCGCTTCCGACATGGACTTGAGTGAAGAAAAGCAGGAAGCGAAACTCGCCAACGCTGATTGCTTAGGAGCTGAACCCAAATTTTTTCTTTTGTGATTCAGATAGAGCATGCAATTTTAAGCAACTTTCTAATTTACTCCTATTATCAAATTTTCTTCATTCTCTTGGTATCTTTATTTGAAATGCAAAAATGTAAGTTTAGATGCGGGCCTATTTTTGGTGAACAACCTGGGTTGTTCTTGCTGATTGGTGGATAAATTCATCCACCAATGAACAAGTGCTTTCCATGGTTCTGAACCAAACAAATAGCTTAGATGCCTTCTTTTTCAAATAAAATTAGCAAGAGAACGAAGAAAAATTGATAATAGGAGTAAATTAGAAAGTTGCTTAAAATTGCATGCTTTATCTGAATCATGAAAGAAAAAAATTGGGTTCAGTGTCCCTTTAATGAGTCTGGATGGTTTCACAGAAAGACTCTCCCTGCATCTCCAGACTAACTTTCATCAATGCTTTCACTGAGAGGCTGACTAGACTACTTAAAACTCCAGTCCCATACCGAAGGGCAGATAACCTTCCTAAGAAACTACTCCGAAATCTTCTGACACTTCTCTGCCAACCTCCTGTGACGAAAGGCAAAGAATGACTGGGGGATGAGGGAAGTTGGGAAGGTATTTAAGCCTTTGGCTGGGGTGTCTATGCCTCCTCCTAATGGCCAGGTTCAGTATTTCCCAAAAGTAAAGCAGCTGTGGACTCTCCTTGTATTAACACCATCTTCACACACACACCCTACGATGTATGAAGCAAAGAATGACTGGGAGTTATGGGAAGTGGGAGTGATACTTAAAGGGATATTCCAGTCAGAATTTAAATGCACATAAATTAATTACATGTTTGAATAGAAACATATTGTCAATATACATGTATTGGCAAAAATGCTTCTGATAAAAGTTATCGCTGTTTTAGTGTTAGTATTTTTCTCTGCATGTGCATCAGTGGGGCTTGTATCATGTCAGCAATTAACAAATTGAGTCATTACCAGATGGTACAAGCAGGTAAGGCTCTCTGAGCAAGTGTTAAGCTTAAAATGCTGGTGCACGGTGCATACTTAAATACACTTTTGAAACAGCTATAGCTTTTATTAGAAGCATTTTTGCTAATACATATAAATCACAAAACTGCTTTTGTTAAATACCAAAATGCACCCATGTGGTTTCTAATTTTGGCTGGAATAACCCTTTAACAGTTCTGTTGGGTGTTCTTTGCTTCCCCCTGGCCAGGAGTTGAATTCCCACTAGTAATTGAATGGATTTGTGGACTCTCCATGCCATTAAAAAGAAATGCTAATTTCTTGGATCCTGTGGTCTACTGTTGCCTTGCCAGTGGTGGAGTGGGATTCACAAAAGTGTTTATTACTGAGAGCAAAGTCATTAGCTCTCTAGTATGTGAGAATGGTCCTGAATATATGTTATATGCATTTGCTATCACAGAACTTCACTGTTTCACTTACCTTTTATTTTGAGATTATCTGCAATTGAATATCTGAAGATTTGTGTATATTCCAAGGACTATATTCCTTATTTATAATTTATTTTTTGACAGTGTACAGTGTTATGTATTACTTAGTATACTTCAATTGTAGTTGTATTTGCACACTGTTGTAAGAGATAATTAATGTTTTGTTAGTCACACATTGTTTTACTTTCTAATTATAGAGCTGATAGTTTATCAGGGCAGAACTAATAGACTTTTGGCAAAGATGGCATCCTATGCCAGTGAGTTCTTTTTTAGCATCTCGTAAAAATATTTTTTTTTTTATGTTTTTGATTAACTATATATTAGTGAATAATGTGAGGTATGATCTTTAATTACTAATAAGAGTTAATTAAATGATTAAACTTTGTTGATATGCAATATGCCTGATATGTACCACGGAGAGGTTAAGAAATAAATAATTGCTATTCTTATTTAACTTAGATCTTAGCTTTAAAATAATAGAAACAGTTACAAAGTACAAATATGCATGTATTGTTCACTTGTAAATAGAAACAGTTACTGAGTACAGCTATGCAAGTATAATTCACTTGTTATAAATTATTTCACTTGTAAATTGTTTCAAGAACCAGTGTACCAAGGGCATACATGTTATTTGAAATTGAGCACGTTGCCGTTTCACCAATAAGATCAAAGCAGTGTGTGTATAAATGGGGACTCCCCTGGGATCAAGTTATCTAAAATTATTGATTATCCATAACGCATCAGATGATCAGTGGGAGCATTGTAGTTTTGTTCCGTTTGCTTTCGGAGTGTTCCTAAGTTTTTAAAATATGTATCTGTGAGAAAACAATCACAAAGAAGCGGGTGCCTCCTAGTGCAATACTGCGATGGTAAAAACATAATTTATGTAAGAACTTACCTGATAAATTCATTTCTTTCATATTAGCAAGAGTCCATGAGCTAGTGACGTATGGGATATACATTCCTACCAGGAGGGGCAAAGTTTCCCAAACCTCAAAATGCCTACAAATACACCCCTCACCACACCCACAAATCAGTTTAACGAATAGCCAAGAAGTGGGGTGATAAGAAAAAAGTGCGAAAGCGAATAAAATAAGGAATTGGAATAATTGTGCTTTATACAAAAAATCATAACCATCACAAAAAAAGGGTGGGCCTCATGGACTCTTGCTAATATGAAAGAAATGAATTTATCAGGTAACTTATTACATAAATTATGTTTTCTTTCATGTAATTAGCAAGAGTCCATGAGCTAGTGACGTATGGGATAATAAATACCCAAGATGTGGAACTTCCACGCAAGAGTCACTAGAGAGGGAGGGATAAAATAAAGACAGCCAATTCCGCTGAAAAAATAATTCACACCCCAAAATAAAGTTTTAATCTTATAATGAAAAAAACTGAAATTATAAGCAGAAGAATCAAACTGAAACAGCTGCCTGAAGTACTTTTCTACCAAAAACTGCTTCAGAAGAAGAAAACACATCAAAATGGTAGAATTTAGTAAAAGTATGCAAAGAGGACCAAGTGGCTGCTTTGCAAATCTGATCAACCGAAGCTTCATTCCTAAACGCCCAGGAAGTAGAAACTGACCTAGTAGAATGAGCTGTAATCCTTTGAGGCGGAGTTTTACCCGACTCGACATAAGCATGATGAATCAAAGATTTTAACCAAGATGCCAAAGAAATGGCAGAGGCCTTCTGACCTTTCCTGGAACTGGAAAAGATAACAAATAGACTAGAAGTCTTTCGGAAATCTTTAGTAGCTTCAACATAATATTTCAAAGCTCTAACTACATCCAAAGAATGCAAGGATCTTTCCTTAGAATTCTTAGGATTAGGACACAATGAAGGAACCACAATTTCTCTACTAATGTTGTTAGAGTTCACAACTTTAGGTAAAAATTTAAATGAAGTCCGCAACACCGCCTTATCCTGATGAAAAATCAGAAAAGGAGATTCACAAGAAAGAGCAGATAACTCAAACTCTTCTAGCAGAAGAGATGGCCAAAAGGAACAGAACTTTCCAAGAAAGTAATTTAATGTCCAGAGAATGCACAGGTTCAAACGGAGGAGCTTGTAAAGCCCCCAGAACCAAATTCAAACTCCAAGGAGGAGAGATTGACTTAATGACAGGTTTTATACGAACCAAAGCCTGTACAAAACAATGAATATCAGGAAGATTAGCAATCTTTCTGTGAAACACAGAAAGAGCAGAAATTTGTCCTTTCAAAGAACTTGCAGACAAACCTTTATCCAGACCATCCTGAAGAAATTGTAAAATTCTAGGAATTTTAAAAGAATGCCAGGAAAATTGATGAGAAGAGCACCAAGAAATGTAAGTCTTCCAGACTCGATAATATATCTTCCTAGACACAGATTTACGAGCCTGTAACATAGTATTAATTACAGAGTCAGAGAAACCTCTATGACTGAGAATCAAGCATTCAATCTCCATACCTTCAAATTTAATGATTTGAGATCCTGATGGAAAAAAGGACCTTGAGATAGAAGGTCTGGTCTTAACGGAAGAGTCCAAGGTTGGCAAGTAGCCATCCGAACAAGATCCGCATACCAAAACCTGTGAGGCCATGCTGGAGCCACCAGCAGAACAAACGAACGCTCTTTTAGAATCTTGGAGATCACTCTTGGAAGAAGAACCAGAGGCGGAAAGATATAGGCAGGATGATACTTCCAAGGAAGTGACAATGCATCCACTGCCTCCGCCTGAGGATCCCTGGATCTGGACAGATACCTGGGAAGTTTCTTGTTTAGATGAGAAGCCATCAGATCTATTTCTGGAAGACCCCAGATTTGAACAATCTGAAGAAACACCTCTGGGTGAAGAGACCATTCGCCTGGATGTAACGTCTGGCGACTGAGATAATCCGCTTCCCAATTGTCTATACCTGGGATATGAACCGCAGAAATTAGACAGGAGCTAGATTCCGCCCAAGCAAGTATCCGAGATACTTCTTTCATAGCCAGAGGACTGTGAGTCCCCCCTTGATGACTGACATATGCCACGGTTGTGACATTGTCCGTCTGAAAACAAATTAACAATTCTCTCTTCAGAAGAGGCCATGACTGAAGAGCTCTGAAAATCGCACGGAGTTCCAAAATGTTGATGGGTAATCTCGCCTCCTGAGATTCCCAAATCCCCTGCGCTGTCAGAGACCCCCATACAGCTCCCCAACCTGTCAGACTCGCATCTGTTGAGATAACAGTCCAGGTTGGAAAAACAAAAGAAGCCCCTTGAACTAAACGATGGTGATCTGTCCACCACGTCAGAGAGTGTCGTACAATCGGATTTAAAGATATTAACTGTGATATCTTTGTATGATCCCTGCACCACTGGTTCAGCATACAAAGCTGAAGAGGTCGCATGTGAAAATGAGCAAAGGGGATCGCGTCCGATGCAGCAGTCATAAGACCTAGAATTTCCATGCATAAGGCTACCGAAGGGAATGATTGAGACTGAAGGTTTCGACAAGCTGAAACCAATTTCAGACGTCTCTTGTCCGTCAGAGACAGAGTCATGGACACTGAATCTATTTGGAAACCTTAAAAGGTTACCTTTGTCTGAGGAATCAATGAACTCTTTGGTAAATTGATCCTCCAACCATGTTCTTGAAGAAATGACACAAGTCGATTCGTATGAAATTCTGCTAAATGTGAAGACTGAGCAAGTACCAAGATATCGTCCAAATAAGGAAATACCACAATACCCTGTTCTCTGATTACAGATAGCAGGGCACCAAGAACCTTTGAAAAAATCCTTGGAGCTGTTGCTAGGCCGAACGGCAGAGCCACAAATTGGTAATGCTTGTCTAGAAAAGAGAATCTCAGAAACTGATAGTGATCTGGATGAATCGGAATATGCAGATATGCATCCTGTAAATCTATTGTGGACATAATGCCCTTGCTGAACAAAAGGCAGAATAGTCCTTATAGTTACCATTTTGAATGTTGGTATCCTTACATAACGATTCAATATTTTTAAATCCAGAACTGGTCTGAAGGAATTCTCCTTCTTTGGTACAATGAATAGATTGGAGTAAAACCCCAGACCCTGTTCCAGAACTGGAACTGGCACAATTACTCCAGCCAACTCTATATCTGAAACACATTTCAGAAATGCTTGAGCCTTCACTGGATTTATTGGAATGCGAGAAAGAAAAAATCTTCTTGCAGGAGGCCTTACCTTGAAACCTATTCTGTACCCTTGTGAAACAATGTTCTGAATCCAAAGACTGTGAATCGAATTGATCCAAATTTCTTTGAAAAATCGTAATCTGCCCCCTACCAGCTGTGCTGGAATGAGGGCCGCACCTTCATGTGGACTTGGGAGCTGGCTTTTGCTTTCTAAAAGGCTTGGATTTATTCCAGACTGGAGATGGTTTCCAAACAGAAACTGTTCCTTTAGGGGAAGGATCAGGCTTCTGTTCCTTATTCTGACGAAAGGAACGAAAACGATTAGCAGCCCTATATTTACCTTTAGATTTTTTATCCTGAGGTAAAAAAGTTCCTTTCCCCCCAGTAACAGTTGAAATAATAGAATCCAATTGGGAACCAAACAATTTATTACCTTGGAAAGAAAGGGAAAGCAAAGTTGACTTAGAAGACATATCTGCATTCCAAGTTTTAAGCCATAAAGCTCTTCTAGCTAAAATAGCTAAAGACATATACCTGACATCAACTCTAATGATATCAAAGATGGCATCACAAATAAAGTTATTAGCATGTTGAAGAAGATTAACAATGCTATGAGTATTATGATCTGACACTTGTTGTGCCAAAGCCTCCAACCAAAAAGTGGAAGCTGCCGCAACATCAGCCAAAGAAATAGCAGGCCTAAGAAGATTACCTGAACATAAATAAGCCTTCCTAAGAAAGGAATCAATCCTCTTATCTAAAGGATCCTTAAAGGAAGTACTATCTGCCGTAGGAATAGTAGTACGTTTAGCGAGAGTAGAGATAGCCCCATCAACTTTAGGGATTTTGTCCCAAAACTCTAATCTGTCAGATGGCACAGGATACAATTTCTTAAACCTTTTACAAGGAGTAAATGAATTACCCAGATTATTCCATTCCCTAGAAATTACTTCAGAAATAGCATCAGGGAAAGGAAAAACTTCCAGAATAACTGTAGGAGGTTTAAAAACCGAATTTCAACGCTTAGTAGATTTAGTATCAAGAGGACTAGATTCCTCCATCTCTAATGCGATTAAAACATCTTTAAGTAAAGAACGAATAAATTCCATTTTAAATAAATATGAAGATTTATCAGTGTCAATATCTGAGACAGAATCCTCTGAACCAGAAAAATCATCATCAGAAACAGACAAATCAGAATGATGATGTTCATTTAAAAATTCATCTGAAAAATGTGAAGTTTTAAAAGACCTTATACGTTTACTGGAAGGAGGAATAACAGACATAGCCTTCCTAATAGATTTAGAAACAAAATCTCTTATATTAACAGAAACATCCTGAGTATTAGATGTTGATGGAACAGCAACAGGTAATGGTATATTACTAATGGAAATAGTATCTGCATTAGCAAGCTTACCATGACATTCATCACAAACTACAGCCGGAGGGACAGTTACCACAAGTTTACAGCAGATACACTTAACTTTGGTGGAACCAGCATCAGGAAGCGTTTTTCCAGAAGTAGCTTCTGATCCAGGGTCAATCTGAGACATCTTGCAATATGTAAGAGAAAAGACAACATATAAAGCAAAATCTATCAAATTCCTTAAAAGGCAGTTTCAGGAATGGGAAAAAATGCCAATGAACAAGCTTCTAGCAACCAGAAGCAAATGAAAAATGAGACTTAAATAATGTGAGAAAAAAGGTGGAGACAAAAAATGACGCCCACATTTTTTAGCGCCAAAAAAGTCGTCCACATTATTGGCGCCCAAATGCTTTTGGCGCCAAGAATGACGCCACATCCGGTGACACCGACATTTTTGGCGCAAAACGTAAAAAAAATTACGCAAACACGAACAACTTCCGGCGACAAGTATGACGCCGGAAATGACAAAGAAAATTTTTTTTGCGCCAAAAAAGTCAGCGCCAAGAATGACGCAATAAAATGAAGCATTTTCAGCCCCCGCGAGCCTAACAGCCCACAGGGAAAAAAAGTCAATTTTTAAGGTAAGAAAAAATGTTTTAATTCATATGCATTATCCCAAATAATGAAACTGACTGTCTGAAATAAGGAATATTGATCATCCTGAATCAAGGCAAATAAATGTTTAAACACATATATTTAGAACTTTATATAAAAGTGCCCAACCATAGCTTAGAGTGTCACAAAAAATAAGGCTTACTTACCCCAGGACACTCATCTACATGTAGTAGAAAGCCAAA
Source organism: Bombina bombina (assembly GCF_027579735.1). NCBI lineage: Eukaryota > Metazoa > Chordata > Amphibia > Anura > Bombinatoridae > Bombina > Bombina bombina. The sequence goes on from NC_069500.1 coordinate 1,200,657,981, forward strand.
CCAGTACTGAAATGAGAATCAGTAGAGGTAATGGTATATAAGAGTATATCGTCGATCTGAAAAGGGAGGTAAGAGATGAATCTCTACGACCGATAACAGAGAACCTATGAAATAGACCCCGTAGAAGGAGACCATTGAATTCAAATAGGCAATACTCTCTTCACATCCCTCTGACATTCACTGCACACTGAGAGGAAAACCGGGCTCCAGCCTGCTGCGAAGCGCATATCAACGTAGAATCTAGCACAAACTTACTTCACCACCTCCATGGGAGGCAAAGTTTGTAAAACTGATTTGTGGGTGTGGTGAGGGGTGTATTTATAGGCATTTTGAGGTTTGGGAAACTTTGCCCCTCCTGGTAGGAATGTATATCCCATACGTCACTAGCTCATGGACTCTTGCTAATTACATGAAAGAAATAGAATTTACTTGGATTATTTGAAATGCTAGGACTAGTGATATAAATCTCGTATAGGGATTCAGATAAGATATATCTATTATTGTATAGTTATATTGTTCACATACAACTGTCTTATATGAAAGTGATTTTTAATACACTAGTCTGATATAGTTATCAAATGCATATCAAATACATATCATTTTTTATTGGTTTTGGTATAGTGCCCCCTAGAGCTCGACACTTAGGTGTCACAGTAGTTTTGGTTCTAAGTTTTTGAAATACAAGTTTAAACCCTCTATGTTGTTACTTATTTTTAATGTTATCTAATAAAGTGGTGTTTTTTTATCAGCATGGAGCCAGTCTAGAACATTTTTCTGTCTACTACTATTGAGCTCTTCAGTAAACCCATTCTACCGCTAGTGCTTTTTTATTTTTAGAATACCACCATAAAATGATACATCATTAGAAAGATAATTTAATTGAGCATTCATGGCTATGTGCTTAATTCTATGCACCTATTGGCAGTTTGTGTGGCTAAAACACTAAACACAAAAATTAGTAGGGGTGTCCACACATTATGGCCATTTAGCGTGTGTGTGAACACACACACAAATATTTTTGTACGTCTTGATATATAAAAATGTATAATGGATACAAAAATCTACCAGGAGGCAGGGGATTTAAATTTGCTGATTTTTAACAATTTGAAAGAGAAAAAACTCTGAAATTATTATATTAATTTTTGAGCATTTCACAAAGATAATAAATCGTAAAAGGTAGACTGCATAAAACTATCATTTCACCAACATACTTGCAGTATTATTCAGAGTATGGTCATGGAGTGTATGAAGTTCTAAGAAGGAATCCATTTTCTGTTTTTTCTCCAATAACACTCCCACTTTACTTAGCAGCGTATCTTTCTCCTCAGAAACAGCTTCTGATAATGAAGAGTTTCTGCTCTGAGAAACTTCTCTGGCAAGGGAGAGGCTTTCGGCTTGTCTTCTATTATTTGGAACAGTTTGAGTCTTTAAAGTAGAAAATAAAGTAAATTAAACCAATAATCATAAACCTCACTAATAAAAATATATATATATCAACAGGCCCTCTATTAATTATAATATGCCGCAAACACATCTCTTTTCGACATGACTAGTGAGTCAAACTCCTCTTATACATCAAGAGGTATTTAAGCAAGTTTAACATTCTGATAAAAAAAACTTTGAACATACTAGTTCAATTCAATCCTGTAAAGTGCAATTTTGCCTGGACTTAACACAAAAAAAGCTTTCATATAACAGACATAAGTAGAAATCTATATATATATATATATATATATATATATATATATATATATATATATATATATATATATATATATATATATATATATATATATATGTGTGTGTGTGTAGATATATATATATATATGTGTGTGTAGATATATATATATGTGTAGATATATATATGTGTAGAGATATATATGTGTAGAGATATATATATATATATATATATATGTGTAGAGATATATATATATATATATATGTGTAGAGATATATATATATATATATATATATGTGTAGAGATATATATATATATATATATATATATGTGTAGAGATATATATATATGTGTAGATATATATATATATGTGTAGATATATATATATATATGTGTAGATATATATATATATATATGTGTAGATATATATATATATATGTGTAGATATATATATATATATGTGTAGATATATATATATATATATATATATGTGTAGATATATATATATATATATATGTGTAGATATATATATATATATGTGTAGATATATATATATATATGTGTAGATATATATATATATATATGTGTAGATATATATATATATATATGTGTAGATATATATATATGTGTAGATATATATATATATATATATATGTGTAGATATATATATGTGTAGATATAGATAGATATATATATATATATATATATATACATACATACATACATACATATACACACACACACATACACACACACACACACACAAAATCACTCACACATATACATGTACATGTAAGAGACACAGTGGCCAAAATTGTGGAAACCTTTTGGAAAATTTGAATTTCTGAAGTTTGGTGGTTCATAACATCAGTCTTTTTTCTATTAGAATACCACCATAAAATGATATATCATTAGAAACATAATTAAATGGGCGGAGCCAGGCTGCAGCTAAGATGGCTGTGTAACTCTGGTGCTCTGTAAAGAAGGTCTCTATTATCACTAACCTGGAGCTGTTACACTGAGCCAAACATTAATCACAAGTGACCTGGGGTAGCCCTAACGAATTAAGAAGCTATAGGCTCTGCGGCTAACAGATACGGAGCATTTGTGTAGCCCTCCCGGTCTTCCTATACTAAGGGCAGCTGAACGATCCTTGCGGTCAAAAACACTAGCCTAACACCAAACTGAGAACAGGCCGTAACTCGCGACACTGGAGGCTGCAGACGCGCTGCTAGGACTTCCAAGCACAAACCGGGCTGCTAAGGTGTTAACCCCATATCCGCCTCCATAATACATACTACACCTCGCACCCTGTATTTGCGATCCAGGCGGCACTGGGGGAACGACCGCTACACGCTTTCCCAAATCAAACGCCATAGTTGCGGCCTGCTGCAGAACTGAGGGGATCGATAGTCCGCCCACAGAAATCCCAAGTGCAGTTTAATTTAATTGAACTCACACAGAGGTAATGTGAAACACTTTCTGGCTAACTGCACACTAGCTTGAGCCTCTTATATTTGCTGAGCAATTACTTTGAAGCTGTGCAGCAGTCCTTCAGTATAAGTGACAAGAGAGGGAAAGTGTTAAGCCCTGAGGTAGCTGTATTACTCATCTTGTACTTTTACACTCCTGCTGCACAAAGTGCATATAAAGAACTTTACACACGCAGTATACATCATACCTAAGGAAGCACTCATTATAAAAAAGGCTTCGAAAGGGCGGATCAGGCATCACATATAGGGAGATTAAATAACATATATCAAACAGTTTTCCTATAAACAATAAGCCCGGTATACACACTGATCTTGGGGTGGCTGCCCTGCTTTTTACTTCAAATTAATATTAGCTGATTTATACTAAGCTACACGTCAGTTATCCTTACAATGATGGCAGCTAGAAGACACACAAAGTCAGAGAAAGCCTTAAAACAAGCTACAACCAAATCCCATACCATGCCATCATTTTTTTGCCACGGAGCACTCAACACCTCCTATAAACTCCCAAAATAAACATACTTCTCCACCGAGCCCGGAAGGCCATACAGCTGAATCCTCATCACCCAGTATACCCGATAACATCCCTGCCTCGCTACTATCCCAATTTTAAACGAAACAGGAGATATCTACTATCTCTAGAACCTGTCGCCGCGAATAATTAATGTAAATGAAACAAGAAATACACAACTTCTAGAGTGGATATGTTGGAAGCAGAGACCGAAGAGGTGAGAGAGGATATTCAAAGAATAGAGGATAGAACTTCAACACATCAAGAAACAATTACCGCATTGATGGATAAGATCGATGATTTAGAAAATAGGAGCAGGCGGAAAAATCTAAGGCTTCGAGGTATTCCTGAATCTGTCTTACCGAAAGATTTTCATGAATATTTACAATCTTTATTTACCTCCACAAAGGAACCCGCCTACCCAAATGACATACTATGGGTAAGAGCTCATAGAGCACTCAGGCCTAAACCCCTGACAATGCCCCACCCATGGATATTATTATTAGATTTAAGAACTTTTTTGAAAGTACAATTTTACCAGGACCTTTCTACAAGAACCCTGCAGATAAAGGAATTTCTCCCACTCACATCTTTACTCCGAAACAAGAATATCCCTTATAGGTGGGGCTTCCCCGTCCATATAATGGTAATACAGAATGATCGACGTTACACCTGCCACACACCCGAAGATATCCCATCCTTTTGCAAGGATTTGGGTATAGACCAACCTTCAATGGAACCTCCTGTCCTTCCTCCTGCTCAAGCATTGCCTAAGAGAACAAAGACCAACCTCATGAAATGGAAAACCAAAATGCCACGTAAAACCCCTGACCACAAACAAACCAGAGAACAGAGACACGACTTCACAGAAGTCTACCCGCCACCCCAACTCTGAAGAGGACTGATCCTGGACTTTCTGAATTGACAAGATACTTTTGTAGATTACTTACCATTGTGAACCTACCCATTGAGTGCATACAACCTGGAGGGTAAGAAAGTCGGTAAGGTAACGCTGACGACATTTATTGTATTTATACAGAACCTCCCCCTCCCTTTTTCTTCCCCCCTTCCATGGCCATATCTAGTCCCGTGATACCCCAGGTCACCTACCTGTAGTTCAACATTTTCCCCAGGTTTTTAAAGATGATTCTCCCCCCCCAAAACCTAATTAGGTGGAGGGCTGGAGTGACCACATCATATCACTAAGAGATCTGTTCTTTCACATTGACTTAAGTACTTTTACCCTAATTTATGTCTATTATTAGACTTAGAGATGTGTTTGTATTTTTTTTCATGTTATTGCTTTCAGAATATGTTCATAATGTTTACTATATTGTTCTTTTTGTAAAATATGAATGCTGTGAAAAACTATTTTTTGTGCAAGAGAGGTCTTTCCGTATATCCAATACATTACTAACATAGTGTATACTCTACTCACTTTATCCCATACACGTACACACTCAAAATATGGCTTGCCGAAATAATAAGGAACCCCACCCCCTAATTATTTTATCACAAAACGCAAAGGGACTAAATTCCCCCTGCAAACGCTCTAAAGCGCTCTCAGATCTAGCGAAAAGAGGAGCAGACATTTATCTGCAGGAAACTCATTTTAAAAGTAATTGCTGTCCAAAGTATTTTGGTCGCACGTATACCCAGCACTTCCACAACTCAGGACCTACCAAAAAATGTGGAGTTAGTATTCTACTCAAGAAGACACTACCTTTTACACTTTTGAATAAGATAGCTGACGCAGAAGGTAGGTTTTTAGGCTTGATAGGCCTCCTTTATGGTAAACCCATGACCCTTGTTAATATATACACGCCTAACACTGCTCCAAAACCATTTTTTTGGGGGGAAAACTGTTCAACAGATTGTTAGATGCCTCCAAAGGTCCGGTTTACTTGGGAGGTGATTTTAATTTCCCACTCCAATCACAATTGGACAGCACCAACCCCCTCACAAAACCTAATACTAAATTCCTTACATATTTCTGGAAACACATTAAATTACGTAATTTATATGATACATGGCGGTATCTGCACCAGAAGTCAGAGACTACACGTTTTACTCCTACCCTAATAAGTCCTATAGTCGTATAGACTATATCTTTACTAACCAACTAGGACTATCTCAAATTACCAAATGCGCTATCACGCCTACTCCATGGTCCGACCACTCTGCAGTTCAATTACATATTAATTGGCCAGAACGCACCACAAATCACTATCACTGGATGTTAGACGACACCCTCCTGAGTGATGTGGACAATGTTATAAAGTTAAATTTAACTTTAAGGGAATACTTTCTTATCAACACCCTCAACACCCTAAAATAAAATTAAATTACTCCTTATCCCCCCCTTACCACATAAACAACGGCACTAGACAAGGATGCCCGCTTTCCCCAACATTGTTTATCCTAGCGATGGAAGTCCTGGCAACTTACATCAGAACCACACCCTTGATCACTGGTATTACCATAGGACAGCAGAAGTATAAGATATCCCTATATGCGGATGATGTTATACTTACACTCACGAACCTCTCTACCGCAATTCCCTCCCTATTACTCCTTTTTCAGAAGTATGGGACGTTATCCAACTTTCGTATTAACAACACAAAATCGGAATTTATTAACACCTCTTGAAGACTTACGCATACTACATTCACATAAATTTAAACACCAACCAACAGCACTTAAATATCTATGGATTATGATAACAACCACGTCTACAAGAACTAGTCCCCCTAAATTTTGACCCTCTGAAAAACCACATTATCGCTACATTACACTCATGGTCCAATAAACCAATCTCTTGGTTGGGGAGGGTGAATGCCATTAAAATGGTAATACTCCCTAAAATTCTGTATGTTCTGCAGGCACTACCCATCCCCATTCCTGATTCCACCATCTATTCCTTACAGAAACTTATTAATTCATACATTTGGGGTCATAAGTGCCCTCGGATCGCTACACAAACCTTGTACCGCACTAAACTAGATGGAGGACTTAGAGCCCCAAACATACTCCTATACCGTTACGCTACCTTCATGACCAGAATAGTAGACTGGTGTAGACATGCTCAACACAAGGAACGGATAGGTTAAGAACATGAACTCGCACAAGGGGGCCAATTAGGAGAGGAAGATGCTGGCTTACAGCAAAACGCGAACGGAGATGCCTAAAATTCCCCTTCTTAGTACGAGAAACTTTTAACGTATGGGGGAAAATCTTGAGAGGACACAAGTCTATCTCTACATCTTATTCTCCTCTAACACCCTTCATAGATAATCCCACAACCCTGTTCCAACTCACACCCCACTGCACTGATAACCCTAATCTTATTCAGGCGATACCTCATCACTCACTTTTACAAAACAGTAAATTAAAACCCAGAGAGAGGAAGCAGTCCAAATAATGGGACCTGCCCTGAATAACTGGCTTGCATACCACCAACTTGCACACTACTTTTCAATACACGCAGAGAAACACAATTTGACCCGACCTCTAACTCCATTTGAATCCTTATGTTACCTATCTTTTCCGACAACGGGTATCCTCTCCATATCCTATAAACTACTACTAACAAACCGCTCACTTCATCCCCCATCCTATACCGCTAGCTGGGAGAAGGAGCTTAACGAGCAACAACCACATAAAATATGGAAAAACAGAATTTATGTTTACCTGATAAATTACTTTCTCCAACGGTGTGTCCGGTCCACGGCGTCATCCTTACTTGTGGGATATTCTCTTCCCCAACAGGAAATGGCAAAGAGCCCAGCAAAGCTGGTCACATGATCCCTCCTAGGCTCCGCCTTCCCCAGTCATTCGACCGACGTAAAGGAGGAATATTTGCATAGGAGAAATCATATGATACCGTGGTGACTGTAGTTAAAGAAAATAAATTATCAGACCTGATTAAAAAACCAGGGCGGGCCGTGGACCGGACACACCGTTGGAGAAAGTAATTTATCAGGTAAACATAAATTCTGTTTTCTCCAACATAGGTGTGTCCGGTCCACGGCGTCATCCTTACTTGTGGGAACCAATACCAAAGCTTTAGGACACGGATGAAGGGAGGGAGCAAATCAGGTCACCTAGATGGAAGGCACCACGGCTTGCAAAACCTTTCTCCCAAAAATAGCCTCAGAAGAAGCAAAAGTATCAAATTTGTAAAATTTAGTAAAAGTGTGCAGTGAAGACCAAGTCGCTGCCTTACATATCTGATCAACAGAAGCCTTGTTCTTGAAGGCCCATGTGGAAGCCACGGCCCTAGTGGAATGAGCTGTGATTCTTTCAGGAGGCTGCCGACCGGCAGTCTCGTAAGCCAATCTGATGATGCTTTTAAGCCATAAAGAGAGAGAGGTAGAAGTTGCTTTTTGACCTCTCCTTTTACCAGAATAAACAACAAACAAGGAAGATGTTTGTCTAAAATCCTTTGTAGCATCTAAATAGAATTTTAGAGCACAAACTACATCCAAATTGTGCAACAAACGTTCCTTCTTTGAAACTGGATTCGGACACAAAGAAGGCACGACTATCTCCTGGTTAATGTTTTTGTTAGAAACAACTTTCGGAAGAAAACCAGGTTTAGTACGCAAAACCACCTTATCTGCATGGAACACCAGATAAGGAGGAGAACACTGCAGAGCAGATAACTCTGAAACTCTTCTAGCAGAAGAAATTGCAACCAAAAACAAAACTTTCCAAGATAATAACTTAATATCAACGGAATGTAAGGGTTCAAACTGAACCCCCTGAAGAACTGAAAGAACTAAATTGAGACTCCAAGGAGGAGTCAAAGGTTTGTAAACAGGCTTGATTCTAACCAGAGCCTGAACAAAGGCTTGAACATCTGGCACAGCTGCCAGCTTTTTGTGAAGTAACACAGACAAAGCAGAAATCTGTCCCTTCAAAGAACTTGCAGATAATCCTTTCTCCAAACCTTCTTGAAGAAAGGATAGAATCTTAGGAATTTTTATCTTGTCCCAAGGGAATCCTTTAGATTCACACCAACAGATATATTTTTTCCATATTTTATGGTAGATTTTTCTAGTTACAGGCTATCTGGCCTGAACAAGAGTATCAATGACAGAATCTGAGAACCCTCGCTTTGATAAAATCAAGCGTTCAATCTCCAAGCAGTCAGTTGGAGTGAGACCAGATTTGGATGTTCGAACGGACCTTGAACAAGAAGGTCCCGTCTCAAAGGTAGCTTCCATGGTGGAGCCGATGACATATTCACCAGGTCTGCATACCAAGTCCTGCGTGGCCACGCAGGAGCTATCAAGATCACCGATGCCCTCTCCTGATTGATCCTGGCTACCAGCCTGGGGATGAGAGGAAACGGTGGGAATACATAAGCTAGTTTGAAGGTCCAAGGTGCTACTAGTGCATCTACTAGAGTCGCCTTGGGATCCCTGGATCTGGACCCGTAGCAAGGAACCTTGAAGTTCTGACGAGAGGCCATCAGATCCATGTCTGGAATGCCCCACAACTGAGTAATTTGGGCAAAGATTTCCGGATGGAGTTCCCACTCCCCCGGATGAAATGTCTGACGACTCAGAAAATCCGCTTCCCAATTTTCCACTCCTGGGATGTGGATTGCAGACAAGTGGCAGGAGTGAGTCTCCGCCCATTGAATGATTTTGGTCACTTCTTCCATCGCCAGGGAACTCCTTGTTCCCCCCTGATGGTTGATGTACGCAACAGTCGCCATGTTGTCCGATTGAAACCGTATGAATTTGGCCTTTGCTAGCTGAGGCCAAGCCTTGAGAGCATTGAATATCGCTCTCAGTTCCAGAATATTTATCGGGAGAAGAGATTCTTCCCGAGACCAAAGACCCTGAGCTTTCAGGAGTCCCCAGACCGCGCCCCAGCCCACCAGACTGGCGTCGGTCGTGACAATGACCCACTCTGGTCTGCGGAAGCTCATCCCCTGTGACAGGTTGTCCAGGGACAGCCACCAACGGAGTGAATCTCTGGTCCTCTGATCTACTTGTATCGTCGGAGACAAGTCTGTATAATCCCCATTCCACTGACTGAGCATGCACAGTTGTAATGGTCTCAGATGAATTCGTGCAAAAGGAACTATGTCCATTGCCGCGACCATCAAACCTATTACTTCCATGCACTGCGCTATGGAAGGAAGAGGAACAGAATGAAGTACTTGACAAGAGTTTAGAAGTTTTGATTTTCTGGCCTCTGTCAGAAAAATCCTCATTTCTAAGGAGTCTATTATTGTTCCCAAGAAGGGAACTCTTGTTGACGGAGATAGAGAACTTTTGTCTACGTTCACTTTCCACCCGTGAGATCTGAGAAAGGCCAGGACAATGTCCGTGTGAGCCTTTGCTTGTGGAAGGGACGACGCTTGAATCAGAATGTCGTCCAAGTAAGGTACTACTGCAATGCCCCTTGGTCTTAGCACCGCTAGAAGGGACCCCAGTACCTTTGTGAAAATTCTTGGAGCAGTGGCTAATCCGAACGGAAGTGCCACAAACTGGTAATGCTTGTCCAGAAAGGCGAACCTTAGGAACCGATGATGTTCCTTGTGGATAGGAATATGTAGATACGCATCCTTTAAATCCACCGTGGTCATGAATTGACCTTCCTGGATGGAAGGAAGAATTGTTCGAATGGTTTCCATTTTGAACGATGGAACCTTGAGAAACTTGTTTAGGATCTTGAGATCTAAGATTGGTCTGAATGTTCCCTCTTTTTTGGGAACTATGAACAGATTGGAGTAGAACCCCATCCCTTGTTCTCCTAATGGAACAGGATGAATCACTCCCATTTTTAACAGGTCTTCTACACAATGTAAGAATGCCTGTTTTTTTATGTGGTCTGAAGACAATTGAGACCTGTGGAACCTCCCCCTTGGGGGAAGCCCCTTGAATTCCAGAAGATAACCTTGGGAGACTATTTCCAGCGCCCAAGGATCCAGAACATCTCTTGCCCAAGCCTGAGCGAAGAGAGAGAGTCTGCCCCCCACCAGATCCGGTCCTGGATCGGGGGCCAACATCTCATGCTGTCTTGGTAGCAGTGGCAGGTTTCTTGGCCTGCTTACCTTTGTTCCAGCCTTGCATTGGCCTCCAGGCTGGCTTGGCTTGAGAAGTATTACCCTCTTGCTTAGAGGATGTAGCACTTGGGGCTGGTCCGTTTCTGCGAAAGGGACGAAAATTTGGTTTATTTTTAGCCTTGAAAGACCTATCCTGAGGAAGGGCGTGGCCCTTGCCCTCAGTGATATCAGAAATAATCTCTTTCAAGTCAGGGCCAAACAGCATTTTCCCCTTGAAAGGAATGTTAAGCAATTTGTTCTTGGAAGACGCATCCGCTGACCAAGATTTTAGCCAAAGCGCTCTGCGCGCCACAATAGCAAACCCAGAATTTTTCGCCGCTAATCTAGCCAATTGCAAAGTGGCGTCTAAGGTGAAAGAGTTAGCCAATTTGAGAGCATGAATTCTGTCCAAAATCTCCTCATAAGAAGAATCTTTATTGAGTGCCTTTTCTAGTTCATCGAACCAGAAACACGCTGCTGTAGTGACAGGAACAATGCATGAAATTGGTTGTAGAAGGTAACCTTGCTGAACAAACATCTTTTTAAGCAAACCCTCTAATTTTTTATCCATAGGATCTTTGAAAGCACAACTATCTTCTATGGGTATAGTGGTGCGTTTGTTTAGAGTAGAAACCGCCCCCTCGACCTTGGGGACTGTCTGCCATAAGTCCTTTCTGGGGTCGACCATAGGAAACAATTTCTTAAATATAGGGGGAAGGACGAAAGGTATGCCGGGCCTTTCCCATTTTTTGTTTACAATGTCCGCCACCCGCTTGGGTATAGGAAAAGCTTCTGGGGGGCCCCGGGACCTCTAGGAACTTGTCCATCTTACATAATTTCTCTGGAATGACCAAATTCTCACAATCATCCAGAGTAGATAACACCTCCTTAAGCAGAGCGCGGAGATGTTCCAATTTAAATTTGAATGTAATCACATCAGGTTCAGCTTGTTGAGAAATTTTCCCTGAATCTGAAATTTCTCCCTCAGACAAAACCTCCCTGGCCCCCTCAGACTGGTGTAGGGGCACTTCAGAACCAATATCATCAGCGTCCTCATGCTCTTCAGTATTTTCTAAAACAGAGCAGTCGCGCTTTCGCTGATAAGTGGGCATTTTGGCTAAAATGTTTTTGATAGAATTATCCATTACAGCCGTTAATTGTTGCATAGTAAGGAGTATTGGCGCACTAGATGTACTAGGGGCCTCCTGTGTGGGCAAGACTGGCGTAGACGAAGGAGGGGATGATGCAGTACCATGCTTACTCCCCTCACTTGAGGAATCATTTTCTCTAAATTTTGTGTCACATAAATCACATCTATTTAAATGAGAAGGAACCTTGGCTTCCCCACATACAGAACACAGTCTATCTGATAGTTCAGACATGTTAAACAGGCATAAACTTGATAACAAAGTACAAAAAAACGTTTTAAAATAAAACCGTTACTGTCACTTTAAATTTTAAACTGAACACACTTTATTACTGTAAATGTGAAAAAGTATGAAGGAATTGTTCAAAATTCACCAAAATTTCACCACAGTGTCTTAAAGCCTTAAAAGTATTGCACACCAAATTTGAAAGCTTTAACTCTTAAAATAACGGAACCGGAGCCGTTTCTATATTTAACCCCTATACAGTCCCTGGTATCTGCTTTGCTGAGACCTAACCAAGCCCAAAGGGGAATACGATACCAAATGACGCCTTCAGAAAGCTTTTTCTATGTATCTGAGCTCCTCACACATGCATCTGCATGTCATGCTTGCCAAAAACAACTGCGCAATAGAGGCGCGAAAATGAGGCTCTGCCTATGATTAGGGAAAGCCCCTAGAGAAAAAGGTGTCCAATACAGAGCCTGCCGGTTATTTTACATAATTCCCAAGAATAAAATAATTCCTCAAAGCTATGAAGTATTAAAAATGCTTATATATCAATCGTTTGAGCCCAGAAAATGTCTACTGAAACTGAAAAAAATGTCTTGTGAAGCCCTTTATTCTTATGTAATAAAAATGGTTTACCGGATCCCATAGGGAAAATGACAGCTTCCAGCATTACATAGTCTTGTTAGAAATGTGTCATACCTCAAGCAGCAAAAGTCTGCTCACTGTTTCCCCCAACTGAAGTTAATTCCTCTCAACAGTCCTGTGTGGAAACAGCCATCGATTTTAGTAACTGTTGCTAAAATCATTTTCCTCTTACAAACAGAAATCTTCATCTCTTTTCTGTTTCAGAGTAAATAGTACATACCAGCACTATTTTAAAATAACAAACTCTTGATTGAAGAATAAAAACTACATTTAAACACCAAAAAACTCTAAGCCATCTCCGTGGAGATGTTGCCTGTACAACAGCAAAGAGAATGACTGGGGAAGGCGGAGCCTAGGAGGGATCATGTGACCAGCTTTGCTGGGCTCTTTGCCATTTCCTGTTGGGGAAGAGAATATCCCACAAGTAAGGATGACGCCGTGGACCGGACACACCTATGTTGGAGAAATAATATATAAACAAATGAGCTTGTTTGCTTCCTCCATGAATATAGCGGAAATGAACATGAAACTTCTTAGCAGATGGCATTATACTCCAGAGACTAGGAAGGTTATTCCCAAGCTCGAACACCAACTGTTGGAGAGGTTGCACACAACGAGGTACCTTTACCCACCTATGGTGGTCATGCCCGGTCACACAAACATACTGGTCAGATATTAGAGAAGAAATAAAACTAGTGATAGGAATTTCTCTTCCACTTACACCATGGACCTTTCTGTTTAATTTTATCCCACAGATAACCTGCTCACTAAGAATTAAACTCCTCACTGTAATGATCAACATGGCCAAAATATATATCCCATACTACTGGAAACAATCTACACTACCATCTCTACAATTTTGGCGTGATAGAGTGCCCACTGCCATAGATCTAGAACAATACCATTACACAAAACTACATAAAGCAGAGGATTTCTTGTCCATTCATCTGCTTTGGGAGGAATACCTCCACTCCTTAAATCCCACTGCCGTTTTAACTACTCATCATTAAGACCCAATATCCCTCCCTCGTTTTCCACTTGTAACAATAACCAGTAAGAGATACACAACACTCTAGACTTCTTTAGGAATTTACTTTTATCAAAATACATAACCTTTTCTTCCATAATCTGCACATAGATTTACGGATTAGTTAGCATGAAATACTTTTTTGTCATTTACAGCCACAGATATATTTTGGACTTGTTATTTGTTTGAAAGTTATATTAAGACACGTCAAGTTGTATATATAATGCAGAGTGCTTTCTCAAATTGAAGAGTTATGTTATGCTTAATGACGAGCGCTTTTACTATTTTAGCACTACGAGAAGAATCTTTATTTCCTGAGATACTCTGTTCGATGATCAGGCTATTGTATGATCTTCTGTAAACTGATCAAACTGTTTTGATACTGTGTAATGTATGTTTCAACTTGATACAATAAAGCTTTTTGAAAAAAAAAAGATAATTTAATGCAGAAAGAAATGCAACACACTTTATTTAAAAGAAGTTATACACAGAAAGCAATGATAAAGTGAAGAAAACCATAGAGTGGATTATATAACATCTCAACATTTGTTAGTACTGAGTCGGGAAACCTTTTTCCACAACTACAGCAGCATCCCATGGAGTGAACCAATAGTTTTAGTTCATCAGTTATAATCACTTGTCTGATTTCTTGGTTGCTTCTGACTTTCAAGTTTCTTTAATTGGCTCCACAGATTTTCTATTGAATTTAGGTTACGGCTATTACCTTGCCATTCTAAAAGTGTATATATGATTTTTCTTATTGCACAAAGAAGCAACATGACAAGAAGCTAAATCCTGTTGATATATTAAGACTTCATTATCCTAAAAGATAAAAAGCCAAAGGCTTCAGACTTGGCTCAAATATATCTCGGATAATTTTTTGCCATTTACAGTACCATCAATAACACAAAATATTCCCGCACCTTTTGCCATCATACAACCCAAGATCATAACACTAACTGGATGCTTCATGGTAGAGATGCACCGAAATTTCGGCCGCAGAATGTTTCGGCTGAAAATTGCATTTTTTGTTATTTCGGTTTCCGTTTTTTTTTTTGGGGGGGGGGGGTTTCCTTTTATTTTCAGCAAAATTGTGTAGCATATTTAAAATTTCATGCCAGCCTAGAGCTGCTGTTTGAGTTCATTACTTGACTTACTGTTTTGCATATAATAATAGTTTTCTAGGACTATACTTTATTTTGATAATTGGTAACAAAACAAAAACGGTTAAATCTGATTCTGTTACACAGAACTAAATAAAACAAAATTTATGCTTACCTGATAAATTTCTCTCTTGTGGTGTATCCAGTCCACGGGTTCATCCATTACTTGTGGGATATTCTCCTTCCCAACAGGAAGTTGCAAGAGGACACCCACAGCAGAGCTGTCTATATAGCTCCTCCCCTAACTGCCACCCCCAGTCATTCGACCGAAGACAAGCAAGAAAAAGGAGAAACTATAGGGTGCAGTGGTGACTGTAGTTTAAAATAAAAAACACCTGCCTTAAAGTTACAGGGCGGGTCGTGGACTGGATACACCACAAGAGAAAGATATTTATCAGGTAAGCATAAAAAAAAATTTCTCTTGTAAGGTGTATCCAGTCCACGGGTTCATCCATTACTTGTGGGATACCAATACCAAAGCTTTAGGACACGGATGAAGGGAGGGACAAGGCAGGAACTTAAACGGAAGGCACCACTGCCTGCAAGACCTCTCTCCCAAAAATAGCCTCAGAGGAAGCAAAAGTATCAAATTTGTAGAATTTGGAAAAAGTATAAAGCGAAGACCAATTCGCCGCCTTACAAATCTGTTCAACAGAGGCCTCATTTTTAAAAGCCCATGTAGAAGCTACCGCTCTAGTGGGATGAGCTGTAATTCTTTCAGTAGGCTGCTGGCCAGCAGTCTCATAAGCTAAACGGATTATGCTTCTCAGCCAAAAAGAAAGAGAAGATGCCGAAGCCTTTTGGCCTCTCCTCTGTCCAGAGTAGACAACAAACAATGCAGATGTTTGACGAAAATCTTTAGTAGCTTGTAGATAAAACTTTAAAGCACGAACCACGTCAAAATTGTGTAATAGACGTTCCTTCTTTGAAGAAGGATTAGGACACAGTGACGGAACTACAATCTCCTGATTGATATTCTTATTAGATACCACCTTAGGAAGAGATCCAGGTTTGGTACGCAACACTACCTTATCTGTATGGAATATCAGATAAGGGGAATCACACTGTAAGGCAGATAACTCTGAAACTCTTCGAGCCGAAGAGATAGCTACTAAAAACAGAACTTTCCAAGATAAAAGCTTGATATCTATGGAATGCAGAGGTTCAAACGGAACCCCTTGAAGAACTAAATTTAAACTCCATGGCGGAGAAACAGGTTTAAACACAGGCTTGATTCTAACTAAAGCCTGACAAAACGCCTGAACGTCTGCCAGACGCTTGTGCAGAAGAATAGACAGAGCAGAAATCTGTCCCTTTAAAGAACTAGCTGACAATCCCTTCTCCAATCCCTCTTGGAGAAAGGATAATATCCTAGGAATCCTGACTTTACTCAATGAGTAACCCTTGGATTCACACCAATGAAGATATTTACACCATATCTTATGATAGATTTTCCTGGTGACAGGCTTTCGAGCCTGAATTAAGGTATCAATGACAGACTCGGAGAAACCACGTTATGATAAAATCAAGCGTTCAATCTCCAAGCAGTCAGCCGCAGCGAAATTAGATTTGGATATTTGAATGGACCTTGGAGTAGAAGGTCCTGCCTCAGCGGCACAGTCCATGGTGGAAGGGATGACATGTCCACCAGATCTGCATACCAAGTCCTGCTATCAAAATCACCGAAGCTCTCTCCTGCTTGATCTTGGCAATAAGACGAGGGAGGAGAGGAAATGGTGGGAACACATAAGCCAGACCGAAGGACCCGGGCACTGCTAGAGCATCTATTAGCGCTGCCTGGGGATCCCTTGACCTAGACCGGTAACAAGGAAGCTTGGCGTTCTGACGAGACGCCATCAGATCCACTTCTGGGGTGCCGCCTAGTTGAATCAGCTGGGCAAATACCTCCGGATGGAGCTCCCACTCCCCCAGATGAAAAGTCTGCAGACTTAGAAAATCTGCCTCCCAGTTCTCTACTCCTGGGATATGGATAGCTGAGAGATGGCAAGAGTGAACCTCTGCCCATAGAATTATCTTTGAAACCTCCAACATTGCCAGGGGGCTTCTTGTCCCCCCCTGATGGTTGATATAGGCTACAGTCGTGATATTATCCGACTGAAATCTGATGAACCTGACCGCAGCTAGTTGAGGCCAAGCCTGAAGAGCATTGAATATTGCTCTCAGTTCCAGAATGTTTATCGAAAGGAGGGCTTCCTCCTAAGTCCACGAACCCTGAGCCTTCAGGGAGTTCCAGACTGCGCCCCAGCCCAGAAGGCTGGCATCTGTCGTGACTATAGTCCACTCTGGCCTGTGGAAACTCATTCCCCTGGAAAGAGGGACCCGAGAGAACCACCAGAGAAGAGAATACCTGGTCTCTTGATCCAGATTTAGCAGAGGGGACAAATCTGTGTAATCCCCATTCCACTGATTGAGCATGCAAAGTTGCAGTGGTCTGAGATGTAGGCGGGCAAACTGAACTATGTCCATTGCCGCTACCATTAGGCCGATTACTTCCATACACTGAGCCACTGACGGCCGAGAAGTGGAATGAAGAGCACGGCAGGAAGTTAGAAGCTTTGATAACCTGACCTCTGTCAGAAAAATTTTCATTTCTACTGAATCTATCAGTGTTCCTAGGAAGGAAACTCTTGTGAGAGGGGAGAGAGAACTCTTTTCTTCGTTCACCTTCCACCCGTGAGACCTCAGAAAGGCCAGAACAATGTCCGTATGGGACTTGGCGATTTGAAAAGTCGACGCCTGTATCAGAATGTCATCTAAGTAAGGAGCCACCGCTATGCCCCGTGGCCTTAGAACCGCCAGTAGGGACCCTAGAACCTTCGTAAAGATTCTTGGTGCCGTGGCTAACCCGAAGGGAAGAGCCACAAACTGGTAATGCCTGTCTAAGAAGGCGAACCTGAGGAACTGATGATGATCTCTGTGAATCGGAATGTGGAGATAAGCATCCTTTAAGTCCACGGTAGTCATATATTGACCCTCCTGGATCATAGGGAGGATGGTTTGCATAGTCTCCATCTTGAAGGATGGGACCCCGAGAAATTTGTTTAGGATCTTGAGATCCAAGATTAGTCTGAAAGTTCCCTCTTTTTTGGGAACTGTAAACAGATTTGAATAGAAGCCCTGCCCCTGTTACTCCCTTGGAACTGGGTGGACCACTCCCATAACCAGTAGATCTGGAACACAATGTAAGAATGCCTCTCTCTTTATCTGGTTTACAGATAATTGTGAGAGATGAAATCTCCCCTTTGGAGATGAAGCTTTGAAGTCCAGAAGATATCCCTGGGAAACAATCTCTAATGCCCAGGGATCCTGGACGTCTCTTGTCCAAGCCTGGGCGAAGAGAGAGAGTCTGCCCCCCCACTAGATCCGGTCCCGGATCGGGGGCTACTCCTTCATGCTGTCTTAGAGGCAGCCGCAGGTTTCTTGGCCTGCTTCCCTTTGTTCCAAGCCTGGTTAGGTCTCCAGACTGGTTTGGACTGGGCAAAATTTCCCTCTTGTTTTGCATTAGGGGGAACTGAAGCTGCGCCACTCTTGAAGTTTCGAAAGGAACGAAAATTATTCTGTTTGGTCCTTAACTTATTGGACCTATCCTGAGGAAGGGCGTGACCTTTCCCTCCAGTAATATCAGAAATGATCTCCTTCAGACAAGGCCCGAATAGAGTCTGTCCCTTGAAGGGGATGTTAAGAAGCTAAGACTTTGAAGTAACGTCTGCTGACCAGGACTTAGCCATAGCGCCCTACATGCCAAAATGGCAAAACCTGAATTCTTAGCCGTTAGCTTGGCTAAATGAAAAATGGCGTCAGAAATAAAGGAGTTAGCTAACTTAAGAGCTTTAATCATGTCTAGAATATCGTCTAACGGGGTCTCCACCTGTAGAGCCTCCTCAAGAGAATCAAACCAAAAAGCCGCTGCAGCAGTAACTGGGGCAATGCATGCAAGAGGCAAGGAGACCCTCCAATTTTTTATCCATAGGATCTAGGAAAGCACAACTGTCCTCAACGGGGATAGTTGTACGCTTAGCTAGGGTGGAGACTGCTCCCCTCCACCTTAGGAAACGTCTGCCATAGGAGTCCCGTATGGTGGAATCTATGGGAAACATCTTTTTAAAAGCAGGAGGGGGAGAGAACGGCACACCTGGTCTATCCCATTCCTTAGTAATAATTTCCGAAAACCTCTTAGGGACTGGAAAAACATCGGTGTAAACAGGTACTGCAAAGTATTTGTCCATTTTACACAATTTCTCTGGAACCACAATAGGGTCACAGTCATCCAGAGTCGCTAAAACCTCCTTAAGCAATAAGCGGAGGTGTTCAAGCTTGAATTTAAACGCGGTCATCTCAGAATCAGACTGAAGTAACGCCTTCCCTGAGTCTGAAATGTCACCCACAGATAGAAGCACACCTGCCTCGGCTTCTGAGCATTGTGAGGGTATATCGGACACAGGCAATAAAGTGTCAGAAAGCTCTGTATTAATTCTAGCCCCAGAGCTGTCTCGCTTTCCTTGTAGCCCTGGCAGTTTGGAGAATACATTCATAACTGTCGCCATGTCCTGTAAGGTAAAAGAATTAGACGCGCTAGATGTACTTGGCGTCACTTGAGCGGGAGTTATAGGTTCTGATACATGGGGAGAGCTAGATGGCATAATCTCCCTCTTTTCAGTCAGAGAATCCCCTGGAGATAAATCTTTAAGCGCCAAAATATGGTCTTTATAGTTTATAGAAATTTCAGTACATTTGGTACACATTCTAAGAGGGGGTTCCACAATGGCTTCCAAACATATTGAACAAGGAGTTTCCTCTATGTCAGACATGTTTAACAGACTAGTAATGAGACAAGCAAGCTTGGAAAACACTTTAATAAAGGTGAATTAAACAAAAACGTTACTGTGCCTTTAAGAGAAAAAAACTAGCACTTAAACTGCAAAACAGTGAAAAAATACAGTAAAATCTTTGAAATTTTTACAGTGTGAATAAGGGACTAAAGCAGCATTGCACCCACTTGCAAATGGATGATTAACCCCTTAGGCCCCAAACCGGATTGAAAAACATTGAAAATCAATTGAGCACCATGCCACAGCTCTGCTGAGGCTCCTACCTGCCCTTAAATACGATTTTGTGCAGAAATAACCCCTTTGAAATGGTTCTCAGATGTCAGAGGACTCTTCTAGGGAAGCTGGATGTCTGTCAGTATAAAAACTGCGCAGTTAGAGCGCTAAAATAGGCCCCTCCCACCATGTACTGGATGTCAGAGGGGCCTCAAGAAAATACTCCTAGGAGTATCTGACTAGCCATGTGGAAACTAGGCCCCAAATAAAGACTTATCTCCCTCAGAGAAAAAACGTCCTATTTATGAAACATGTAAACGTTTTGTCACTAAGTAATATGAGTATTAACATGAGTATTACCCTGTTTTGTAAGCATGATCTCAGTCGTCGTTAAATCACTGCATCTAGCTTACCTCAAATACACAAGGCTCTGTCAGCATTTTCTAGAACTTATTCCTCTCTCTAGAAATAAAAATACTGAACATACCTCAAAGCAGGTAATCTGCAGGCCGTTCCCCCAACTGAAGTTTTCCCATATTCATCAGTTATGTGTGAGAACAGCAATGGACCTTAGTTACAAACCGCTAAGATCATCAAATCTCCAGGAAGAATTCTTCTTCTAATTTCTGCCTGAGAGAAAAACAGTACAACGCCCGTACCGCTTAAAAATAACAAACTCTTGATTGAAGGTAAAACTACACTTAGTCACCACATATCTCTTGATATTCCTTTCTTGTCGAGAGTTGCAAGAGAATGACTGGGGGTGGCAGTTAGGGAAGGAGATATATAGACAGCTCTGCTGTGGGTGTCCTCTTGCAACTTCCTGTTGGGAAGGAGAATATCCCACAAGTAATGGATGAACCCGTGGACTGGATACACCTTACAAGAGAAAGAATAATACTAGCAATGCACCAAAATTTGGGCCGCCGAAAATGTGCAATTCCAATTTCGGCCCAAAAAGGACCAAAATGGCTAAAAATGTACAGCCCTCCTCTGTTCTATTGAGTTACATGTCTATCCTTAGCATAAGGTGAGCAGCACAGCACTGGCATGGTACACAGAGCACACACATAAGTACCATGACATGATGATATTTGAAACCAGCAGAGCCTTTTTTTTTTTTTTTTTTTTTTTTTTAAAGAAGGAAACCAAAGTTCTGAATAGTGAATAGAGTAATCAAAGGAGGATAAGTAACATGTTTATAAACACTTGATATCATCAGACACAGCCCTAAGCACACACAGTGAATATCTATAAGCCTTATATACAGTGCTCATACATTAGCCTCATGTGCGTAGACATTCTAGTCGCCTGAGGCAAATGCGTGCACACTATATATGCATAAGCCCCAAGCTCGCACAAAGTTGGTACAAATTAGCACCCACCAGACAGTGTATACAAAAAAGCACAGTTACTTTCTATAACCACTTTGCATGTAAGGTCGTAGCTAAGTCTGGTGGTCCTGGTGATAGGTGACAGGCAGAGTCCATTTGGCGCTCCGGACATATAATCTGACGGGTCAGTGTAAGACCTGAACCAGGAACTAGGCGGAAATACGATGAGACACGATAAGGTGCAGCCACGCCCATCGCACGGATAACTACACCCAAAAACAAAATACATTTCCACCTCGTATTGTTGTCTGTCTATAACCACGCTCTCCCTTATAGAGCTCCAGTTTCACTGTAGATCCCGCCCTAAAGTACAAGTGACCACGTCCATTTGTTGGAGCTTTCCCGCCTACAAGCTCTCAGCTACACACATACACTGTAAGGGGCATCCTTAATTTTCGGTATTGGTTTCGGTCCAGAACTTTAATTTTGGTGCATCCCTACTTAATGGTAGCTATAACATATTCAAGCAGCAAATCTTCTCCAATTCTTCTACTTACAAGTCTTTAAGTCTGCACTTAAGAATTCATCTTCAAACATTGAGATGAATCATTTTTAATTAACTCAGATGATTTTGATCTGGTACTGAATACAGTTCCCCTTTTGAATTCCTTTTAAGTGTAGCCTTTTTCATTCCGAGTTATTGTTTTACATTGATTTCTAGTCAATTCTTTTCTCTCTATCATCTTACTAAAATATAAAGGAATAGAAAAATCCGGGATCAACAAATCAGTAAACAAAAAATAAACCAACTTTTTGCTTACGAGCTATCAAGCCTCAGAAATAAAAAAAAATTAAATCTGTTTCCACAATTTTGGAGATATATCTATTAAGGCATGATACAATTAATTGCTATTCTCCATGTTGAGAATAAAAAGTATGTGATAAATAAAATACCACTGTCGGGCTGCTTATCTATGGAGACCTCTCCACATTTAGCCGACTGCAACACAGTGTGATGTGCGCCCCCTTGCTAACCACTTTACATACATTGATAATATATATATATATATATATATATATATATATATATATATATATATATCAATCAATGTTTATGGGACGAGGTGCAATCTATTACTAAGTTAATAGTAAGTCTCATATAGCATATATAACCAATAGATGTTCAGAGGTTTACATTTTAACGTACCTGAGAATCATGCAACTGGTTGTGAAAGCGCTGTATTAGATCATTCAATTCTTCATTTAATTCAGATGTGAAGCTCAGACCAGACACACTGCCAGTAGTCTCTGTAACAACTGAAATTAAAAAAAAATGTATATAAAATTTCCATTACATTTAAACAAGAAAGTTTTAAAAGGACATTAAACAATAAACAAATGCTAGAAAGAATGGTTCATTCAAAGAAAAGATTAGTCTGAGAATAACAACATGTAGATGTATTGTTTAACGTTTCATTAGTTGTTATTGACAAAATAATGATACATTATAGTGTCTACAAAACAATGGGAGCTGCCATGTAGTAAATGGTGCTCTGACAAAATGCAGACGGACATTTGGCCAACAGCATTCTGTCCGACGGACATTTGGTTGACGGATATTTGGTCGAAGGACAGAATGCCGAAGCATGTTCTGAGTTAGGCCGAGGGCACATACTCTTCAGAGTGACCTGTTCTAACCAGAGCCTCGGGCGCCGCAATCACCTCTGGGAACCTAACCATGGGTCTCAGCCAGCACGTCTTGTAATTCTCCGTCTGTGAAATTATCTATTGAATCTATCTATTTATATATCTATCTATTGAATCTATCGAATTTTTCTATCTATTGCATCTATTTATCTATCTAATCTACCTATCTTGTGGCCGGACTTTTATCTGACAGCCAGTTATGTGTCGGACTATTATCCGTCGGCCAAATGTCTGTCTGCCAAATGTCCGTCGGCTAACAGTCCGGCCACACTTGTAAATTAGGTTACCTTTTCTGCTGTGGCCAGTTATAAATAGGTCACTAAAGTGAGCAGCCAATGGCTGTGTGGAATATAACAGTGTCCTTCTGCACTTCTATTTCAGGAACTGAAAAGCTCACAATCTCAGAAAGGAATTAAAGGACCAGTCAATACAGTAGATTTGCATAATCAACAAATGCAATAGCACTTAGTCTGAACTTCAAATGAGTAGAAGATTTTTGTTAAATAAATTGCAAAGTTATGTCTATTTCCATTCTCCCTGTATAGTGTGACAGCCATCAGTCAATCACAAATGCATATACGTATATGCTGTGAATTCTTGCACATGCTCAGTAGGAGTTGGTGACGCAAAAAGTGTAAATATAAAAAGACTCTGCACATTTTGTTAATGGAAGTAAATTGGAAAGTTGTTTAGAATGTCATGCTGTATCTGAATCATGAAGTTTAATTTTGACTTGAGTGTCCCTTTAAAGGAAAAAAGGACAAGATAAATAATGCAGACATCTATATACACACATACAGTATCTCACAAAAACAGAATTTATGCTTACCTGATAAATTACTTTCTCTTGTGATGTATCGAGTCCACGGATTCATCCTTTACTTGTGGGATATTCTCCTTCCCAACAGGAAGTGGCAAAGAGAGCACACAGCAGAGCTGTCCATATAGCTCCCCCTCCAGCTCCACTCCCCAGTCATTCGACCGAAGGTTAGGAAGAAAAAAGGAGAAACCATAGGGTGCAGTGGTGACTGTAGTTTAAACAAAAAAGCTACCTGACTTAATAGCCAGGGCGGGCCGTGGACTCAATACATCACAAGAGAAAGTAATTTATCAGGTAAGCATACATTTTGTTTTCTCTTGTAAGATGTATCGAGTCCACGGATTCATCCTTTACTTGTGGGATACCAATACCAAAGCTTTAGGACACGGATGAAGGGAGGGAACAAGACAGGTACCTTAAACGGAAGGCACCACTGCTTGTAAAACCTCTCTCCCAAAAACAGCCTCCGAAGAAGCAAAAGTATCGAATTTGTAAAATTTGGAAAAAGTATGCAGCGAAGACCAAGTCGCTGCCTTGCAAATCTGTTCAACAGAAGCCTCATTTTTAAAAGCCCATGTGGAAGCCACTGCTCTGGTAGAATGAGCAGTAATTGTTTCGGGAGGCTGCTGGCCAGCAGTCTCATAGGCCAAACGGATGATGCTTTTCAGCCAAAAGGAAAGAGAGGTAGCAGTCGCCTTCTGACCTCTCCTCTTACCAGAATAGATAACAAACAATGAAGTTGTTTGTCTGAAATCCTTAGTTGCTTGTAAATAGAACTTTAAAGCACGAACCACATCAAGATTGTGTAACAGACGTTCCTTCTTCGAAGAAGGATTAGGACACAGAGAAGGAACAACAATTTCCTGGTTAATATTCTTATTAGACACAACCTTAGGAAGAAAACCGGGTTTGGTACGCAAAACTACCTTATCTGCATGGAAAACCAGGTAAGGTGAATCACACTGTAAAGCAGATAACTCTGAAACTCATCGAGCAGAAGAGATAGCTACCAAAAACAAAACTTTCCAAGATAAAGGCTTAATATCTATGCAATGTAAAGGTTCAAACGGAACCCCTTGTAGAACTGAAATAACTAGATTCAGACTCCATGGCGGAGTCACAGGTCTATAAACAGGCTTGATTCCGACTAAAGCCTGACTAAACGCTTGAACGTCTGGTACCTCTGCCAGACGTTTGTGTAAAAGAATAGACAAAGCAGATATCTGTCCTTTTAAGGAACTAGCTGATAATCCTTTCTCCAATCCTTCTTGGAGAAAGGACAATATCCTGGGAATCCTAATCTTACTCCATGAGTAACCCTTGGATTCGCACCAAAAAAGATATTTTCGCCAAATCTTATGGTAGATTTTCCTGGTGACAGGCTTTCTAGCCTGAATCAGGGTATCAATAACCGACTCAGAGAAATCACGCTTTGATAGAATTAGGCGTTCAATCTCCAAGCAGTCAGACGCAGAGAAATTAGATTTGTGTGTTTGAAAGGAACCTGTATTAGAAGGTCCTGCCTCATTGGTAGTGTCCATGGTGGAACAGATGACATGTCCACTAGGTCTGCATACCAGGTTCTGCGTGGCCACGCAGGCGCTATTAGAATCACTGAAGCCCTCTCCTGCTTGATTCTGGCAACCAGACGAGGGAGGAGAGGAAACAGTGGAAAAACATAGGCCAGATTGAAGGACCAAGGCGCTGCTAGAGCATCTATCAGCACCGCCTGGGGATCCCGGGATCTGCACCCGTAAAGAGGAAGCTTGGTGTTCTGACGGGACGCCATCAGATCCAATTCTGGAGTGCCCCAGAGCCAAGTCAGCTGGGCAAATATCTCCGAGTGGAGTTCCCACTCCCCCGGGTGAAAAGTCTGACGACTTAGAAAATCCGCCTCCCAGTTGTCTACTCCTGGGATGTGAATTGCTGAGAGATGGCAAGAGTGATCTTCCGCCCACTGGATTATTTTTGTTACTTCCATCATTGCTAGGGAACTCCTTGTTCCCCCTTGATGATTGACGTAAGCTACAGTCGTGATGTTGTCCGACTGAAATTGATGAATTTGGCCGCAGCTAGCTGAGGCCATGCCTGGAGCGCGTTGAATATCGCCCTCAGTTCCAGAATGTTTATCGGGAGAAGAGCTCCTTCCCGAGACCATACGCCCTGAGCTTTCAGGGAGTCCCAGACTGCACCCCAGCCCAACAGACTGGCGTCGGTCGTTACGATGATCCACTCTGGTCTGCGGAAACACATTCCCTGAGACAGGTGATCCTGAGACCACCACCAGTGAAGAGAATCTCTGGTCCCCTGGTCCAGCTGTATTTGAGGAGACAAATCTGCATAATCCCCATTCCACTGTTTGAGCATGCATAGTTGCAGTGGTCTGAGGTGTATCCGTGCAAAAGGGACTATGTCCATTGCCGCTACCATTAGCCCGATTGTCTCCATGCACTGAGCTACAGATGGCCGAGGAATGGCATGAAGGACTCGGCAAGTGGTTAAGAGTTTTAACTTTCTGACCTCCGTTAGAAATATTTTCATTTCTACCGAGTCTATTAGGAGTTCCTAGGAAGGAAACTCTTGTGAGGGGGGGAGAGAGAACTCTTTTTGATGTTCACCTTCCACCCGTGAGACCTCAGAAAGGCCAATACAATTTCCGTGTGAGACTTGGCTCTTTGGAAAGTCGACGCCTGAATTAAGATGTCGTCTAGATAAGGCGCCACTGCTATGCCCTGCGGTCTTAGAACCACCAGGAGGGACCCTAGCACCTTTGTGAAAATTCTGAGAGCAGTGGCCAATCCAAAAGAAAAAGCCACAAACTGGTAATGCTTGTCCAGAAAGGCGAACCTGAGAAACTGGTGATGATCTTTGTGGATAGGAATGTGCAGATACGCATCCTTTAAATCCACGGTGGTCATATATTGACCCTCCTGGATCATTGATAAGATTGTCCGAATGGTCTCCATCTTGAATGATGGAACTCTGAGGAATTTGTTTAGAATTTTTAGATCCAGGATTGGTCTGAAAGTTCCTTCTTTCTTTGGAACCACAAACAGGTTTGAGTAAAAACCCAGCCCTTGTTCCGCAACTGGAACTGGGTGGATCACTCCCATTCTATGTAGGTCTTCTACACAGCGTAAGAACGCCTCTTTCTTTGTCTGGTCTGTAGACGGACGAGAAATGTGGAACCTTCCCCTTGGAGGGGAGTCCTTGAATTCTAGAAGATATCCCTGGGATACAATCTCTAAGGCCCAGGGATCGTGTACATCTCTTGCCCTGGCCTGAGCGAAGAGAGAGAGCCTGCCCCCTACTAGATCCGGTCCCGGATCTGGGGCTACCCCATCATGCTGTCTTGGAGGCAGCTGCAGGCTTCTTGGCCTGTTTACCCTTGTTCCAGCCTTGGTAAGATTTACAGGCTGCCCAGGGTTATGAAGTGTTACCCTCTTGCTTTGCAGCAGGGGAGGATGAAGCAAGACCGCTCCTGAAATTCCGAAAGGAACGAAAATTATTCTGTTTGTTCTTCGTCTTGAAGGACTTGTCCTGGGGGAGAGCATGGCCTTTTCCCCCAGTGATTTCTGAAATAATCTCTTTCAATTCCGGCCCGAAGAGGGTCTTTCCTTTGAAAGGGATGATCAATAGTTTGGATTTTGACGACACATCGGCCGACCAGGACTTTAGCCATAGCGCCCTGCGCGCTAAAATGGCGAAACCTGAATTTTTTTGCCGCTAACTTAGCTAGTTGGAAAGCGGCATCTGTGATAAAAGAATTAGCCAGCTTAAGAGCCTTAATTCTGTCCATAATGTCCTCATATGAGGTCTCCGTCTGGAGCGCATCTTCCAGCGCCTCGAACCAGAAAGCAGCTGCAGTGGTTACGGGAACAATGCACGCAATAGGTTGGAGAAGAAAACCTTGTTGAACAAAAATTTTCTTAAGTAAACCCTCTAATTATTTATCCATAGGTTCTTTAAAAGCACAACTGTCTTCGATTGGTATAGTTGTGCGTTTAGCAAGTGAAGAAACAGCCCCCTCCACCTTAGGGACCGTCTGCCACGAGTCCCGCATGGGGTTAGATATGGGGAACATTTTCTTAAAAACAGGAGGGGGAACGAAGGGAATACCTGGTTTATCCCACTCCCTAGTAACGATATCCGCAATCCTCTTAGGGACCGGGAACACATCAGTGTAAACGGGAACTTCTAGGTACTTGTCCATTTTACACAATTTCTCTGGAACCACCATAGGGTCGCAGTCATCCAGAGTAACTAATACCTCCCTGAGCAATAAGCGGAGGTGTTCTAGTTTAAATTTAAAAGCCAACGTATCTGAATCTGTCTGAGGAGAAACCTTTCCTGAATAGGAAATTTCTCCCTCAGACAGCACATCCCTCGCCCCCACTTCAGAGTGTTGTGAGGGTATATCGGATACGGCTACTAAAGCGTCAGAATGCTCATTATCTGTTCTTAAAACAGAGCCATCATGCTTTGCAGGTAACACGGGCAGTTTAGATAAGAACACTGAAAGGGTATTATTCATAACTGCCGCCAAGTCTTGCAAGGTAAAAGAGTTAGACGCACTAGAGGTGCTAGGCGTCGCTTGAGCGGGCGTAACTGGTTGTGACACTTGGGGAGAGGTTGATGGGCTAACCTCGTTACCTTCTGTCTGAGAATCATCTTGGGCCACATTTTTAAGTGCAACAATATGTTCTTTAAAGTGTATAGACATATCAGTACAAGTGGGACACATTCTGAGAGGGGGTTCCACCATGGCTTCTAAACACATTGAACAAGGACTTTCCTTGGTGTCAGACATGTTTAACAGACTAGTAGTAATATAAACAGGCTTGGAAATCACTTTAATCAAGTAAAAACACACTTTTGCAAAATTGTGTGCCTTTTTTTTCTCTTAAAGGCACGGTACCATTTTTTTTCAAACAGTGAAAAAATGCAGCAAACTTTTCGAAATTTTTACAGTATGTACCTAAAGCATTAGTAAGATTGCACCACTAGCAATAGAAACGATTAACCCCTTAATGCCCAAAGCGGATCGACAGTAGTAAAAAAAAACTGTTAAAGAAAATTCAGCACCTTGCCACAGCTCTGCTGTGGCCCTATCTTCCCTTAGGAACCAGATTTGTGGGGAAAAAGCTTCTTATAGGCCTTCAAACTGCAGCAGGACCCTCCATGTGAAACAGCCTGAACTTCTAGTCAAAATAACTGCGCATCTGAGTCGCGAAATTAGGCCCTTCCCACCTCACTCCGGTGCTTGTGAGGCCTAAAGAAACACTCCCAAGTGTTTTAGTAATAGCCATGTGGGTAATAACCCCTGAAAGAAACCCAAAGGAACCTTCAAAGTGTCTCAAAAAACGATATTTTCAATAAAAACCGTTTGCCCTGAAGTAGTGTCAACCAGCATAAACTAGCCCTGTTATGTAAGCTTGAAATTCCATACTTAGTCTCTGAATACAGCTTACCCTCCCTCATGGGGATATTAACAGTCTTTTCTAGCATTATCACAGTCTTGTCTAGAAATAAATGACTGAACATACCTCATTGCAGCCTAACCTGCAAACCGTTCCCCCAACTGAAGTTCTCTTGTACTCCTCAGTCCTGTGTGGGAACAGCAGTGGATTTTAGTTACAACATGCTAAAATCATCTTCCTCCCTGCAGAAATCTTCATCCCCTTTCTGCTAGAGAGTAAATAGTACACACCGGTACCATTTAAAATAAACTATTGCTTGTAGAAAATAAAAACTACAATTCTAACACCACATTCACTTTACCCTTCCGATTGCTTAGAGCCGGCAAAGAGAATGACTGGGGGGTGGAGCTAGAGGGGGAGCTATATGGACAGCTCTGCTGTGTGCTTTCTTTGCCACTTCCTGTTGGGAAGGAGAATATCCCACAAGTAAAGGATGAATCCGTGGACTCGATACATCTTACAAGAGAAAGTGAGTGCACCCCTCACATTTTTGTAAATATTTTATCTTTTCATGTGACCACACTGAAGAAATTACACTTTGCTACAATGTAAAGTAGTGACTGTACAGCCTGTATGACAGTTTAAATTTGCTGTGCCCTCTAAATAACTCAACACACAGCCATTAAAGGGACAGTCTACACCAGAATTTTTATAGTTTTAAAAGATAGATAATCCCTTTATTACCCATTTCCCAGTTTTGCATAACAGTTATAATAATATACTTTTAACCTCTGTGATTATCGTGTATCTAAGCCTCTGCAAAATGCCCCTTTTTTCAGTTCTTTTGACAGACTTGCAGTCTAGCCAATCAGTGCCTGCTCCCAGATAACTTCTCGTGCATAAGCACAGTGTTATCTATATGAAATACGTGAACTAACACCCTCTAGTGGTGAAAAACTGTTAAAATGCAATCTGAAAGATGGGCTTCAAGGTCTAAGAAATTAGCATATGAATCTCCTAGGTTAAGCTTTCAACTAAGAATACCAAGAGAACAAAGCAAAATTGGTGATAAAAGTAAATTGGAAAATTGTTTAAAATTACATGCTCTATCTGAATCATGAAAGTTTATTTTGGCCTAGACTGTCCCTTTAATGTCCAAACCATTGGCAACAAAAACATAATTTATGTAAGAACTTACCTGATAAATTAATTTCTTTCATATTGGCAAGAGTCGATGAGCTAGTGACGTATGGGATATACATTCCTACCAGGAGGGGCAAAGTTTCCCAAACCTCAAAATGCCTATAAATACACCCCTCACCACACCCACAATTCAGTTTAACGAATAGCCAAGAAGTGGGGTGATAAAGAAAGGAGTAGAAAGCATCAACAAGGAATTGGAATAATTGTGCTTTATACAAAAAAATCATAAACACCCCAAAAAAGGGTGGGTCTCATGGACTCTTGCCAATATGAAAGAAATGAATTTATCAGGTAAGTTCTTACATAAATTATGTTTTCTTTCATGTAATTGGCAAGAGTCCATGAGCTAGTGACGTATGGGATAGCAAATACCCAAGATGTGGAACTCCCCGCAAGAGTCACTAGAGAGGGAGGGATAAAATAAAGACAGCCAATTCCGCTGAAAAAACAATCCACAACCCAAATCAAAAGTTTTAATCTTTATAATGAAAAAAACTGAAATTATAAGCAGAAGAATCAGACTGAAACAACTGCCTGAAGTACTTTTCTACCAAAAACTGCTTCTGAAGAAGAAAAAACATCAAAATGGTAGAATTTAGTAAAAGTATGCTGCTTTGCAAATCTGATCAACAGAAGCTTCATTCTTAAAAGCCCAGGAAGTAGAAACTGACCTAGTAGAATGAGCCGCAATCCTTTGAGGAGGGGATTTTCCCGACTCCACATAAGCATGATGAATCAAAAGCTTTAACCAAGACGCCAAAGAAATGGCAGACGCCTTCTGACCCTTCCTAAAACCAGAAAAGATAACAAATAGACTAGAAGTCTTACTGAAATCTTAGTATTTAGGACACAAGGAAGGAACAATAATTCCTCTATTAATGTTGTTAGAATTCACAACTTGAGGTAAAAATTTAAATAAAGACAGCAAAAACCGCCTTATCCTGATGAAAAATCAGAAAAGGAGACTCACAAGAAAGAGAAGATAATTAAAAAAAAACTCTTCTAGCAGAAGAGATGGCCAAAAGGAACAATACTTTCCATGAAAGTAATTCAATGTCCAAAGAATGCATATGCGCAAACGGAACAGCCTGTAAAGCCCTCAGAACCAAATTAAGACTCCAAGGAGGAGAAATTGGCTTAATGACAGGCTTGATACGAACCAAAGCCTGAACAAAACAATGAATATCAGAAGGATAAGCAAATTTTTCTGTGAAACAGCACAGAAAGAGCAGAGATTTGTCCTTTCAAGGAACTTGCAGACAAAACCTTATGAAGAAACTATAAAATCCTAGGAATTCTAAAAGAATGCCAAGAGAAATTATGAGAAGAGCATCATAAGATGTAAGTCTTCCAAACTCGATAATAAATCTTTCTAGACACAGATTTACGAACCTGCAACATAGTATTAATCACTGAGTCAGAGAAACCTCTATGACTAAGCGTTTTAATTTCCATACCATCAAATTTAATAATTTGATTTCCTGACGGAAAAAAAACTAATCTTAAGGTCTGGCCTAAATGGAAGTGACCAAGGTTAGCAACTGGACATCCGAACAAGAACCATATACCAAAGCCTGAGCGGCCATGCTGGAGCCACCAGCAGCACAAACAATTGCTCCATGATGATTTAGAAAATTCACTCTTAAAAAGAAGAACCAGAAGGAGCAAAAATATAGGCAGATTGATAACTCCAAGGAAGTGTCAATGCATACACTGCTTCCGCCTGAGGATCCCCGGACCTGAATAGGTACCTAGGAAGTTTTCTTGTTTAGATGAGATGCCATCAGAACTATTACTGGAAACACTCACATCTGAACAATTTGAAAAAACACATCTGGGAAAAGACACCATTCTCCCGGATGTAAAGCTTGATTGACAGAGATAATCCGCTTCCCAATTGTCTAAACCTGGAATATGGACTTCAGAAATTAGACAGGATTTAGCCCAAGCAAGTATCCGAGATACTTCTTTCACAGCCTAAGGACTGAGAGTCCCAACCTGATGATTGATATACGCCACAGTTGTGACATTGTCTGTCTGAAAAACAATAACGTCTCTCTCTTCAAAAAGAAGCCAAAACTGACGAACTCTGAGAATGCACAGAGTTCCAAAATATTGAATGGTAATCTCGCCTCCTGAGATTTCCAAACCCCTTGTGCTGACAGAGATCCCCAGACAGCCTCCCAACCAAAAAAACTCGCATCTGTAGTGATCAAGGTCCAGGTTGGATGAATCGAAGAGACCCATAGAACTATATGATGGTGATCTAACCACCAAGTCAAAGTTAGTTGAACATTAGAATTCAAAGATATTAAAAATGATATCCTAGAATTATTGCACCATTAATTCAGCATAAAAAACTGGAAAGGTTTCATATGAAAATGAGCAAAGGGAATTGAATCCAATGCTGCAGCCATGAGACCTAAAACTTCCATGCATATAGCTACTGAAGGAAAATAATAGAGACTGAAGGTTCCGACAAACTGAACCCAATATAATTGTCTCCTGTCTGTTAGAGACAAAGACATTGACACAATCTATCTGGAAACCTAAAAAAGGTGACCCTTGTCTGAGCAACCAAGGATCTTTTGATAAAAAGATCCTCCAACCATGTCTTAGAAGAAACAACAAAAGTTGAATCGTATGAGATTCTGGAGAACGAAAAGACTGAGCCAGTACCACGAGATAGTCCAAATAAGGAAACACTGAGAACCTTGAAAAGATTCTCAGAGCTATCGCTAGACCAGAAGGAAAAGCAACAAATTGGTAATGCTTGTCAAATAAAGAGAATCTCAGAAAATGAAAATAATCTGAACGAAAACAGAAGAAGAAGATATGCATCTATTGTAAACAAATAATGCCCTTACTGACCAAAAAGGCAGAATAGACCATATAAACACCATTCTGAAAGAAGGAACTCTTATATGACAATCAAAAAGATTTTCTATCTTTGGGACAATGAATAGTTTTGAACAAAACCCCAAACCCTGTTCCTGAAATGGAACTGGTATGAATACCCCAGATAACTCCAGGTCTGAGCAGCGCCTTGAGAGCCCAACGGGTAACCAGCCGCGCCTCACAAGTACCCAACACATACAGGTCTGAAACATACTTCAGAAAAGTGTGAGTCTTACAGGAATAGCTGGAATATGCTAGAGAGAAAAATACTTCACAGGCGGTTTTACTCTGAATCCTATTCAGTACCCCAATCTAAGAAGTTTGGACCGAATTAAACCAAAAAATTTTTAAAAAGTCTTAACCTGCCCCTTACCAGCTAAGCTGGAATAAAAAACCGCACCTACATGAAAATTTGTGGGGGCTGACTTTGATCTTTTAAATAGCTTAAATTCATTCCATGTTGAAGAAAGCTTCCAATTATAAACATGTTACTGGTGGAAGAATTAGGATTCCGTTCCTTATTGAGAACAAAACTAATATAAGATTAAGATTTACTCTTAGAACTCAATCTTGAAGCAACAAAAAACTCCCTTCCCCAGAGTAAGAGTTTGAAAAAATTGAATCCAATTGTGAACCAAATAATTGATTACCTTGGAAAAAAAGAAATATGGATTTTAGAAATCAAATTAGCATTCCAAGATTAAGTCACAAAGTTCTTCTAGCTAAAAATAGCTAAAGACATAGATTTAACCTCAATTGTGAAAATATCAAAAAAATGACGACACAAATGAAATTATTAACATGTTGATCAACTTAACAATGCTAAAACAAATCATAATCCAATACTTGTTGCACTAAAGTATCGAACCAGAAAGTTGAAGCATTTGCAACATCAGCCAAATAAATTGCAGGCCTAAGAGAAGGACCTGAAATAAAAAAAAATTTCCTTAAATAAGATACAAGTTTCCCATCTGAAGGAAAAAAATAAATACTATTTTCTATAGGAATAGTAGTATATTTAGCAAGTGTAGAGATAGCCCCAATAACTTTGGGGATCTTTCTTCAAAACTTTAAACTAACTGCCGGCAAAGGATACAATTTAAAAACCTTAAAGAAGGAATAAAAAGTCCCAGGCCTATTCCATTCCCTAGTATCATGAACTGGAAAAAAACAAAATTTATGCTTACCTGATAAATTTCTCTCTCTTGTGGTGTATCCAGTCCACGGGTTCATCCATTACTTGTGGGATATTCTCCTTCCCAACAGGAAGCTGCAAGAGGACACCCACAGCAGAGCTGTCTACATAGCTCCTCAACTAACTGCCACCCCCAGTCATTCGACCGAAGACAAGCAAGAAAAAAAAAGGAGAAACTATAGGGTGCAGTGGTGACTGTAGTTTAAAAATAAGAAACACCTGCCTTAAAATGACAGGGCGGGCCGTGGACTGGATACACCACAAGAGAAAACATAATTTATGTAAGAACTTACCTGATAAATTCATTTCTTTCATATTAGCAAGAGTCCATGAGCTAGTGACGTATGGGATATACATTCCTACCAGGAGGGGCAAAGTTTCCCAAACCTCAAAATGTCTATAAATACACCCCTCACCACACCCACAAATCAGTTTAACGAATAGCCAAGAAGTGGGGTGATAAGAAAAAAGTGCGAAAGCATAAAAAATAAGGAATTGGAATAATTGTGCTTTATACAAAAAAATCATAACCACCACAAAAAAGGGTGGGCCTCATGGACTCTTGCTAATATGAAAGAAATGAATTTATCAGGTAAGTTCTTACATAAATTATGTTTTCTTTCATGTAATTAGCAAGAGTCCATGAGCTAGTGACGTATGGGATAATGACTACCCAAGATGTGGATCTTTCCACACAAGAGTCACTAGAGAGGGAGGGATAAAATAAAGACAGCCAATTCCTGCTGAAAATAATCCACACCCAAAAAATAAAGTTTAAATGAAAACATAAGAAGAAGATTCAAACTGAAACAGCTGCCTGAAGTACTTTTCTACCAAAAACTGCTTCAAAAGAAGAAAACACATCAAAATGGTAGAATTTAGTAAAAGTATGCAAAGAAGACCAAGTTGCTGCTTTGCAAATCTGATCAACCGAAGCTTCATTCCTAAACGCCCAGGAAGTAGAAACTGACCTAGTAGAATGAGCTGTAATCCTCTGAGGCGGAGTTTTACCCGACTCAACATAGGCATGATGAATTAAAGATTTCAACCAAGATGCCAAAGAAATGGCAGAAGCTTTCTGGCCTTTTCTAGAACCGGAAAAGATAACAAATAGACTAGAAGTCTTTCGGAAAGTCTTAGTAGCTTCAACATAATATTTCAAAGCTCTAACAACATCCAAAGAATGCAATGATTTCTCCTTAGAATTCTTAGGATTAGGGCATAATGAAGGAACTACAATTTCTCTACTAATGTTGTTGGAATTCACAACCTTAGGTAAAAATTCAAAAGAAGTTCGCAACACTGCCTTATCCTGATGAAAAATCAGAAAAGGAGACTCACAAGAAAGAGCAGACAATTCAGAGACTCTTCTGGCAGAAGAGATGGCCAAAAGGAACAAAACTTTCCAAGAAAGTAATTTAATGTCCAATGAATGCATAGGTTCAAACGGAGGAGCTTGAAGAGCCCCCAGAACCAAATTCAAACTCCAAGGAGGAGAAATTGACTTAATGACAGGTTTAATACGAACCAAGGCTTGTACAAAACAATGAATATCAGGAAGATTAGCAATCTTTCTGTGAAAAAGAACAGAAAGAGCAGAGATTTGACCTTTCAAGAAACTTGCGGACAAACCTTTATCTAAACCATCCTGAAGAAACTGTAAAATTCTCGGAATTCTAAAAGAATGCCAGGAAAAATGATGAGAAAGACACCAAGAAATATAAGTCTTCCAGACTCTATAATATATCTCTCTAGATACAGATTTACAAGCCTGTAACATAGTATTAATCACAGAGTCAGAGAAACCTCTTTGACCAAGAATCAAGCGTTCAATCTCCATACCTTTAAATTTAAGGATTTGAGATCCTGATGGAAAAAAGGACCTTGCGACAGAAGGTCTGGTCTTAACGGAAGAGTCCACGGTTGGCAAGAGGCCATCCGGACAAGAACCGCATACCAAAACCTGTGAGGCCATGCTGGAGCTACCAGCAGAACAAACGAGCATTCTTTCAGAATCTTGGAGATTACTCTTGGAAGAAGAAGAACTAGAGGCGGAAAGATATAGGCAGGATGATACTTCCAAGGAAGTGATAATGCATCCACTGCCTCCGCCTGAGGATCCCGGGATCTGGACAGATACCTGGGAAGTTTCTTGTTTAGATGAGAAGCCATCAGATCTATTTCTGGAAGTTCCCATATTTGAACAATCTGAAGAAATACCTCTGGGTGAAGAGACCATTCGCCCGGATGCAACGTTTGGCGACTGAGATAATCCGCTTCCCAATTGTCTATTCCTGGAATATGAACCGCAGAGATTAGACAGGAGCTGGATTCCGCCCAAACCAGAATTCGAGATACTTCTTTCATAGCCAGAGGACTGTGAGTCCCTCCTTGATTGATGTATGCCACAGTTGTGACATTGTCTGTCTGAAAACAAATGAACGATTCTCTCTTCAGAAGAGGCCAAGACTGAAGAGCTCTGAAAATTGCACGGAGTTCCAAAATATTGATCTCACCTCCTGAGATTCCCAAACCCCTTGTGCTGTCAGAGACCCCCACACAGCTCCCCAACCTGTAAGACTCGCATCTGTGGAAATTACAGTCCAGGTCGGAAGAACAAAAGAAGCCCCCTGAACTAAACGATGGTGATCTGTCCACCACGTCAGAGAGTGTCGTACAATCGGTTTTAAAGATATTGAGATATCTTTGTGTAATCCCTGCACCATTGGTTCAGCATACAGAGCTGAAGAGGTCGCATGTGAAAACGAGCAAAGGGGATCGCGTCCGATGCAGCAGTCATAAGACCTAGAATTTCCATGCATAAGGCTACCGAAGGGAATGATTGTGACTGAAGGTTTCGACAAGCTGAAATCAATTTTAGACGTCTCTTGTCTGTCAAAGACAGAGTCATGGACACTGAATCTATCTGGAAACCCAAAAAGGTTACCCTTGTCTGAGGAATCAATGAACTTTTTAGTGAATTGATCCTCCAACCATGATTTTGAAGAAACAACAAAAGTCGATTCGTATGAAATTCTGCTAAATGTGAAGACTGAGCAAGTACCAAGATATCGTCCAAATAAGGAAATACCACAATACCCTGTTCTCTGATTACAGATAGAAGGGCACCGAGAACCTTTGTAAAAATTATTGGAGCTGTTGCTAGGCCAAACGGCAGAGCCACAAACTGGTAATGCTTGTCTAGGAAAGAGAATCTCAGGAACTGATAATGATCTGAATGAATCGGAATATGCAGATATGCATCCTGTAAATCTATTGTAGACATATAATGCCCTTGCTGAACAAAAGGCAGGATAGTCCTTACAGTTACCATTTTGAATGTTGGTATCCTTACATAACGATTCAATATTTTTAGATCCAGAACTGGTCTGAAGGAATTCTCCTTCTTTGGTACAATGAAGAGATTCGAATAAAGCCCCAGCCCCTGTTCCAGAACTGGAACTGGCATAATTACTCCAGCCAACTCTAGATCTGAAACACATTTCAGAAATGCTTGAGCTTTCACTGGGTTTACTGGGATACGGGAAAGAAAGAATCTCTTTGCAGGAGGTCTTATCTTGAAACCAATTCTGTACCCTTCTGAAATAATGTTCTGAATCCAAAGATTGTGAACAGAATTGATCCAAATTTCTTTGAAAAAAACGTAATCTGCCCCCTACCAGCTGAGCTGGAATGAGGGCCGCACCTTCATGTGGACTTAGAAGCTGGCTTTGCTTTTCTAGAAGGCTTGGATTTATTCCAGACTGGAGATGGTTTCCAAACTGAAACTGCTCCTGAGGATGAAGGATCAGGCTTTTGTTCTTTGTTGAAACGAAAGGAACGAAAACGATTATTAGCCCTGTTTTTACCCTTAGATTTTTTATCCTGTGGTAAAAAAGTTCCTTTCCCACCAGTAACAGTTGAGATAATAGAATCCAACTGAGAACCAAATAATTTATTACCCTGGAAAGAAAGGGAAAGTAGAGTCGATTTAGAAGACATATCAGCATTCCAAGTTTTAAGCCATAAAGCTCTTCTAGCTCAGTTACACCTCCTGCAAAGTGGGTAAACGGATTAGCGGACCCACAATATATACTAGCACAGCCTAAGAATTTATCTGTGCTGGGCAAGGTGAGAATCCTCCTCAAGTGGGTCCCATATAAAACTATATCACCCTCTATCTTATGGCGCCTCAAACCACGCATTCTGGACAATCGGCTTTTACAGCGGCACAGTTGGGGAGAGACTGACAGAGACCCTACTCATGAACTCAAATTACTATGAGAAGGGTTAGATCACTTTGTCAATTTATTAAGATTTGGAATTTCTGAAGCCCTTAGACTACCGTTAATGTTGATGTATAATGTTTTGGCAACAGTTTTAATGTATGTTTATATCGCGGTTTAGCCCGCTATTCACTTTCAATCTCTTTCAGAGTAACTTTGCCTTCAACTTGCATGAGCTTATTTATGTTTGTTCTTACTAGCACGCTATGTGCAAAAATATAAATGTCTACTCGTTTTTATCTAGCAGTGTTGCATGAGACTGGGATACTAGACTCTTTGTTTGCTCTTATGTTAAGGTGTGTGTCTGTCTGCTATAACGTGATTTGTTGAATGGCAGGCCTAATTTACACAATATGCCATCTACATTGTTGGAAATCCCCTGTTGGATAACATGCTCACAGCCTTGATATCTATTTGAATTGCTTGATGACTCATTGTACATATATTCATGTAAATCTTAAGGGGCTTACAACATGTTGCTAGCTTGTCATTTTCTGTCACATTCTATAGCTCTCTTAGATCAGCAGCTAAGTATGCTGTCCTGCAAACATAGATAACCCCAATATAAGAACATCTAAAAAATAAGCCTGGGACATGGAACAGTCTATTTCCTGATCTGTATAACACTTGATATGATTGATGCCCTGGGGCGGGATCTCATAATATATTAATGTCCTATACAAACTAACCCAGTAGGTCCAGCTATTTTCTATGTTGGCTGTTTTCTGTGTCCTTATTATTGGAGGCTGCTGCAAATGTTTAATCTGTTACTACATTTCTCTCATCAAGAGTGTAGAGAAACTTTTCTGTGCATATCTTATCCTAGCCTCTTTAAATTTCTTCCTTTAATTTTAAAGCATAGCTAATCTCTACTTATATTTCTAACCCCTATAATAACCTACACTAATTGTGTGACTATAGAATCAATCCCAACTGTCTTAATTTGGTTTTACTAGGTCTTAGGGTCACACTGTGGAATATTGTTTGTAACACACCATATTGTCTCTAACCTTTAATATACCTTATATTGAGACAGGTTCGTTATCACTACCTTGTTTTGTGCTTAATATTGACCCTCACAGGGTATAGGTTACTAAGTTCAATTTTTCATCTCATTCCTTTCCCATACCTTTAGGCTAGCACCAATGATACTATTACACAGGGGTTAGACAGTCAGCGGCCGAGACAGCAAGACCCTCCTTCCCACCACTTTAGCTAGGTGCAAGCCCTTATTTATAATTGGGAGCTCAGAGACATGTAACTGCTCATAACCAAAACTGGCTTTATTTCAGTGTCCTCATTATCACTACTGATTATATAGATACCAATTTATGAAACATATTCGATATATATTTACTTAGTATATTCAAACTTCCACCTACCCCCCCCCCCCCCCCCTATAATAAGCCTCCCATTCCGGGAGAATTTACTAAGCGGTTTATCTTGCAAATACCGCACCCTAAATACTATACCATACTTACATATCATACCCTAGCATGTACTTTAACATATCGCCACAATATTGACTCTAACTACTACTTTCTATTCAGCAGGGCTGACTCATGTAATTTCTCAGAAGAGTCTCCGATTGTTCCATCATGTTATTCCCATTTGGGAATTGTACTTGTGGTCATTACTCCATATGTTCTTTGCCAATCTAATCTAAGCTTATAGGTCTACAAGTAACCGTTCAATCTACTCAATTTCCTCCCTCAGAGTTGGTTGCACGTTTTAAGAGGCACAAGAGTTGCCTTCAATGTCAAGGGAGGAAACACCTTTTATTTAGACCATGTTAAAAAGAAAAAGAGGTTCCAGACTGTTGCATAGTATCATCTATATTGTGAATTATTCTTAGTTTGGTTTTATGCTATGTTATTTCATATAAGTTGTATGATTCCGCACAACCTCAATAAAAGTTATATTTAAAAAAAAAAAAAAAAGCTCTTCTAGCTAAAATAGCTAGAGACATAAACCTGACATCAACTCTGATATCAAAAATGGCATCACAGATAAAATTATTAGCATGTTGAAGAAGAAGAATAATGTTATGAGAATCATGATCTGTTACTTGTTGCGCTAAAGTTTCCAACCAAAAAGTTGAAGCTGCAGCAACATCCGCCAAAGATATAGCAGGTCTAAGTAGATTACCTGAACACAAATAAACTTTTCTTAGAAAGGATTCAATTTTCCTATCTAAAGGATCCTTAAAGGAAGTACCATCTGCCGTAGGAATAGTAGTACGTTTAGCAAGGGTAGAGATAGCCCCATCAACTTTAGGGATTTTGTCCCAAAACCCTAATCTGTCAGACGGCACAGGATATAATTGCTTAAAACGTTTAGAAGGAGTAAATGAATTACCCAAATTATTCCATTCCCTGGAAATTACTTCAGAAATAGCACCAGGAACAGGAAAAACTTCTGGAATAACTACAGGAGATTTAAAGACCTTGTCTAAACGTTTAGATTTAGTATCAAGAGGACCAGAATCCTCAATTTCTAATGCAATTAGGTCTTCTTTAAGTAAAGAACGAATAAATTCCATTTTAAATAAATATGAAGATTTATCAGCATCAACCTCTGAAACAGAATCCTCTGAACCAGAAGAATCATTAGAATCAGAATGATGATGTTCATTTAAAAATTCATCTGGATAAAGAGAAGTTTTAAAAGACTTTTTATGTTTACTAGAAGGAGGAATAACAGACATAGCCTTCTTAATAGATTCAGAAACAAAATCTCTTATGTTATCAGGAACACTCTGAACTTTAGATGTTGATGGAACTGCAACAGGTAATGGTATTTTACTAAAGGAAATATTTTCTGCATTAACAAGTTTGTCATGACATTTAATACAAACAACAGCTGGAGGAACAGCTACCAAAGGTTTACAGCAGATACACTTAGCTTTGGTAGTTCCAGCACCAGGCAGCGGTTTTCCTGAAGTATCTTCTGACTCAGATGCAACATGAGACATCTTGCAATATGTAAGAGAAAAAACAACATATAAAGCAAAATTGATCAAATTCCTTAAATGACAGTTTCAGGAATGGGAAAAAATGCCAAAGAACAAGCTTCTAGCAACCAGAAGCAATGAAAAATGAGACTTAACTAATGTGGAGACAAAAGCGACGCCCATATTTTTTTAGCGCCAAATAAGACGCCCACATTATTTGGCGCCTAAATGCTTTTGTCGCCAAAAATGATGCCACATCCGGAACGCCGACATTTTTGGCACAAAAGAACATAAAAAAATGACGCAACTTCCGGCGACACGTATGACGCCGGAAACAGAAAAGATTTTTTGCGCCAAAAAAGTCTGCGCCAAGAATGACGCAATAAAATGAAGCATTTTCAGCCCCCGCGAGCCTAACAGCCCACAGGGAAAAAGTCAAATTTTTTAAGGTAAGAAAAAAATGATTGATTCAAATGCATTATCCCAAATATGAAACTGACTGTCTGAAAATAAGGAATGTTGAACATCCTGAGTCAAGGCAAATAAATGTTTGAATACATATATTTAGAACTTTATAAAAAAAGCGCCCAACCATAGCTTAGAGTGTCACAGAAAATAAGACTTACTTACCCCAGGACACTCGTCTACATGTTGTAGAAAGCCAAACCAGTACTGAAACGAAAATCAGCAGAGGTAATGGTATATATATAAGAGTATATCATCGATCTGAAAAGGGAGGTAAGAGATGAATCTCTACGACCGATAACAGAGAACCTATTAAATAGACCCCGTAGAAGGAGATCATTGCATTCAAATAGGCAATACTCTCCTCACATCCCTCTGACATTCACTGCACGCTGAGAGGAAAACCGGGCTCCAACCTGTTGCGGAGCGCATATCAACGTAGAATCTAGCACAAACTTACTTCACCACCTCCATAGGAGGCAAAGTTTGTAAAACTGATTTGTGGGTGTGGTGAGGGGTGTATTTATAGGCATTTTGAGGTTTTGGAAACTTTGGCCCTCCTGGTAGGAATGTATATCCCATACGTCACTAGCTCATGGACTCTTGCTAATTACATGAAAGAAAGAAATTTATCAGGTAAGCATAAATTTAGTTTTTTCTTGTAAAGGTGTATCCAGTCCACGGGTTCATCCATTACTTGTGGGATACCAATGCCAAAGCTTTAGGACACGGATGAAGGGAGGGACAAGGCAGGAACTTAAACGGAAGGCACGACTGCCTGTAAGACCTTTCTCCCAAAAATAGCCTCAGAGGAAGTATCAAATTTATAGAATTTAGAAAAGGTATGAAGCGAAGACCAAGTCGCCGCCTTACTAATCTGTTCATCAGAGGCCTCATGTTTAAAAGCCCATGTGGAAGCCACTGCTCTAGTAGAATGAGCTGTAATTCTTTCAGGAGGCTGCTGGCCAGCAGTCTCATAAGCTAAACATATTATACTTCTTAGCCAAAAAGAAAGAAGTTGCCGAAGCCTTTTGGCCTCTCCTCTGTCCAGAGTAGACAAACAAAGCAGATGTTTGACGAAAATCTTTCGTAGCTTGTAAATAAAGCTTTAAAGCACGAACCACATCAAGATTGTGTAATAGACGTTCCTTCTTTGCAGAAGGATTAGAACATAGTGAAGGAACAACAATCTCCTGATTGATATTCTTATTAGATACCACCTTAGGAAGAAACACAGGTTTGGTACGTAACACTACCTTATCTGCATGGAAAATTAGATAAGGGGAATCACATTGTAAAGCAGATGACTCCGAAACTCTTCGAGCCGAGGAGATAGCTACTAAAAACAGAACTTTCCAAGATAAAAGCTTAATATCTATGGAATGCAAAGATTCAAACGGAACCCCTTGAAGAACTAAATTTAAACTCCATGGCGCAGCAACAGGTTTAAACACAGGCTTGATTCTAACTAAAGCCTGACAAAACGCCTGAACGTCTGGAACATCAGCCAGACGTTTGTGCAAAAGAATAGAGAGAGCAGAAATCTGTCCCTTTAAGGAACTAGCTGAAAAACCCTTCTCCAATCCTTCTTGGAGAAAAGATAATATCCTAGGAATCCTGACCTTACTCCATGAGTAACCCTTGGATTCACACCAATGAAGATATTTACACCATATCTTATGATAGATTTTCCTGGTGACAGGCTTTCTTGCCTGAATTAAGGTATCAATGACAGACTCGGAGAAACCACGTTATGATAAAATCAAGCGTTCAATCTCCAA
This sequence comes from Bombina bombina, assembly GCF_027579735.1. NCBI lineage: Eukaryota > Metazoa > Chordata > Amphibia > Anura > Bombinatoridae > Bombina > Bombina bombina. The sequence continues at coordinate 1,200,702,062 of NC_069500.1, forward strand.
GCAGTCAGACGTAGAGAAATTAGATTTGGTTGTTTGAAGGGACCTTGAAGTAGAAGGTCCTGCCTCAGCGGCAGAGACCATGGTGGACAGGATGACATGTCCACCAGATCTGCATGCCAAGTCCTGCGTGGCCACGCAGGGGCTATCTAGATCACCAAAGCTCTCTCCTGCTTCATCTTGGCAATCAGAAGGAGCAGAGGAAACGGTGGAAACACATAAGCCAGGCTGAAGAACCAGGGCGCTGCTAGAGCATCTATCAGCGCTGCCTTGGGATCCCTGGACCCGTAACAAGGAAGCTTGGCGTTCTGACGAGACGCCATGAGATCCAGTTCTGGTTTACCCCAAAGTTGGATCAACTGGGCAAATACCTCCGGATGGAGCTCCCCGAAGGGAAGAGCCACAAACTGGTAGTGCCTGTATTGACCCTCCTGGATCATAGGAAGGATGGTTCGAATAGTCTCCATCTTGAAGGATGGGACTCTGAGAAATTTGTTTAAGATCTTGAGATCTAAGATTGGTTTGAATGTTCCCTCTTTCTTGGGAACAACAAACAGATTTGAATAGAAGCCCTGACCCTGTTCCTCCTGCGGAACTGGGTGGATCACTCCCATAACTAGGAGGTCTTGACCACAATGTAAGAATGCTTCTCTCTTTATCTGGTTTGCAGATAAAAGTGAGAGATGAAATCTCCCTTTTGGGGGAGAGGTTTTGAATTCCAGAAGATAACCCTTGGACACAATTTCCAATGCCCAGGGATCCTGGACATCTCTTGCCCAAGCCTGGGCGAAGAGAGAGAGTCTGCCCCCTACTAGATCCGTTTCCGGATCGGGGGCTGCTCCTTCATGCTGTCTTAGAGGCAGCAGCAGGCTTCTTGGCCTGTTTCCCCTTGTTCCAAGCCTGGTTAGGTCTCCAGACCGGCTTAGACTGGGCAAAAGTTCCCTCTTGTTTTGTGTTAGAGGAAGTTGAAGCTGCGCCACTCTTGAAGTTTCGAAAGGGCCGAAAACTAGACTGTTTGGTCCTTAATATGTTGGACCTGTCTTGAGGAAGGGCGTGACCTTTTCCTCCAGTGATGTCAGAAATGATCTCCTTCAGTCCAGGCCCGAATAGGATCTGTCCTTTGAAGGGAACGTTGAGAAGTTTAGACTTTGAAGTCACGTCAGCTGACCAGGATTTAAGCCATAGCGCCCTACGCGCCTGAATAGCAAAACCTGAATTTTTAGTCGTTGGCTTGGTTAAATGAACAACGGCGTCAGAAACAAATTAATTGGCTAGCTTAAGGGCCCTAAGCTTGTCAATAATATCTTCCAACGGGGTTTCAACCTGTAGAGCCTCCTCTAGGGACTCAAACCAGAAAGCCGCGGCAGCAGTGACTGGGGCAATGCATGCAAGAGGCTGGAGAATAAAACCTTGTTGAATAAAAATTTTCTTAAGGTAACCCTAATTTTTTATCCATTGGATCTAGAAAAGCACAACTGTCCTCGACAGGGATAGTGGTACGCTTAGCTAGAGTAGAAACTGCTCCCTCCACCTTAGGGACCGTCTGCCATAAGTCCTGTGTAGCGGAGTCTATAGGAAACATCTTTTTAAAAACAGGAGGGGGAGAGAATGGTACACCTGGTCTATCCCATTCCTTAGTAATAATTTCAGAAAACCTTTTAGGGATTGGAAAAACATCAGTGTAAGTAGGTACTGCATAGTATTTATCCAATCTACATAATTTCTCTGGGACTACAATAGTGTCACAGTCGTCCAGAGTTGCTAAAACCTCCCTGAGCAATACGCGGAGGTGTTCAAGCTTAAATTTAAATGTAGACATATCGGAATCAGATTGAAGTATCTTCCCTGAATCAGAAAAATCACCCACAGATTGAAGCTCCCCTGCTTCAGCTTCATTATATTGTGAGGGTGTATCAGAGATAGCTACTATAGCGTCAGAGAGCTCTGTATTTATTCTAGTCCCAGAGCTGTCTCGCTTTCCTTGCAATCCTGGCAGTTTAGATAATACCTCTGTAAGGGTATGATTCATAACTGCCGCCATGTCTTGCAAAATATGCGCAATGGACGCGCTAGATGTACTTGGCGTCCCCTGAGTGGGATTTATAGGATCTGACACGTGGGGAGAGTTAGACGGCATAACTTCCTCCTTGTCAATTTCTTCTGGTGATAAATTTTTTAAAGCCAGAATATGGTCTTTGTAATCTATAGTAAAATCAGTGCATTTGGTACACATTCTAAGAGGGGGTTCCACAATGGCTTCTAAACATAATGAACAACGAGTTTCCTCTATGTCAGACATGTTTAAACAGACTAGTAATGAAACCAGCAAGCTTGGAAAACACTTTAATAACTGAACAAGCAAAAAATAAAAACGGTACTGTGCCTTTAAGAGAAAAAAACAATCACAGAAACTGCTAAAACAGTGAAAAAAAGCAGTAAATCTTACGACATTTTTACAGTGTGTATAATAGGCTGAAAGAGCATTGCACCCACTTGCAAATGGATGATTAACCCCTTAGTTTCAAAACCGGATCAAAAAAACGATAAACGTTTTTAAACAGTCACAACAAACTGCCACAGCTCTACTGTGGCCCTACCTGCCCATACAACTTTGGAAGGCACAAAAACCCCTTAGAGAGGTCCTATATGTTCAGGGGACTCCTTCAGGGAAGCTAAATGTCTCAAGCTGCAAAAACTAATGGAAAATAGGCCCCTCCCAACCTGTACTCACAATGACAGGGCCTTAAAAAACTATCCCTAGGCAAACTCTAGTCAGCCATGTGGAAAAACTGGGCCCCAGAATAAAGTTTTATCACCAATATGAAATAAACGTTTATACACCTCAAGCAAACGTTATATCTATTCAGTAATGTGAGTAAATAATAAAAATATTACCCTTTACAGCAAGCATGATACCAGACGTTATTAAATCACTGTAATCAGGCTTACCTTAAATAAATCTGGTATTGTCAGCATTTTCTAGCTTATCATTTCTCTAGAAAAATTTAAAACTGCACATACCTCAGAGCAGGAGACCCTGCACGCTATTCCCCCAGCTGAAGTTACCCATCTCTTCAGTTAGGTGTGAGAACAGCAATGGATCTTAGTTACAACCTGCTAAGATCATCAAAGACCACAGGCAGACTCTTCTTCAACTTTCTGCCTGAGGCTAAAATAGTACAACTCCGGTACCATTTGAAATTAACAAACTTTTGATTGAAGATAAACTACATTAATGCACCACATCTCTCTAGCTGCCTTCCTTGTAGAGAGCTGCAAGAGAATGACTGGGAGGTGGCAGTTAGGGGAGGAGCTATATAGACAGTTCTGCTGTGGGTGATCCTCTTGCAGCTTCCTGTTGGGAAAAAGAATATCCCACAAGTAATGGATGAATCCGTGGACTGGATACACCTTACAAGAGAAATAAGTAAAAATGGGAACAATACTAATTTGGCATATATATAGTAAATACTAGTAGACAGCCACTTGTAACCCAATCCTAAATGAGCCTATTCGTGAGGCACTTAGGGAGCAATTTTGCTATAATAGCAAAACTGCTGAAACTAAACTATACCTTAAGGCACTATAAGGCCTGTGGTGGTGAAACCATCATATAGGCCTAATGTACAGGATAAGGAATTGTATACAGGGAAGGATACAAGATACTAGTCGGGACTAAAAGAATTTGTGCAATGAAGCTTAAGAATTAAAAGACAAGTTGTGAAAAAAATATATATAATAGAAGTAGTAGTGAAAGAAAACAATCAAAGACTGAAACTATATACTAAAAAGAATTAAAATAAGAATGAGAATAAGAACTGTGAACACTCACTAGTTAATGTATATTGTATCTAATGTGCCAAGGGGGAGGAGATTTGACTACCTAAAGTGTAACCTAACATCCACCAGTTCCGTGATGTCGTCATGGAGGAGAGGAAGAGGACTCCAGTGGCAACCTGTGAAACTCTGGTGAACTCCATGCCCAAGAGGCTTAAGGCAGTGCTGGAAAATAATGGTGGCCACACAAATATTGACACTTTGGGCCCAATTTGGACATTCCACTTAGTGGTGTACTCACTTTTGTTGCCAACGGTTTAATGGCTGTGTGTTGAGTTATTTTGAGGGGACACCAAATTTACACTGTTATACAGGCTGTACACTCACTACTTTACAATGTTGCAAAGTGTCATTTCTTCAGTGTTGTCACATGAAAAGATATAATAAAATATTTACAAAAATGTGAGGGGTGTACACACACACACACATATATATACACAAATTAATATATATATATATATATATATATATATATATATATATATATATATATATATATATATATATATATATATATAAATATATATATGTGTGTATGTAACAGAAACTTGCACTCACTGGTCTTTCCAAACACCAAACATTTATTGTAACGTTTCGGAGACAGAGTATCCCCTTCCTCAGGGTTTTGAGTTTACTTTTATTATGCCCTAAAAGTGTAAAATGATGGGCAACTGGGGCAGAGGGGTCAAGTTTACCAATAGCTACTTTATGCTGTTTAATCCTTTCACAGATGGATTTTGTGGTTTCACCCACATGGACATTTGATGACAGACTACATAATTGGAGTCACAGGTAAAACGACCTCTGGCAGACGTCTGCCCGATCTAGGGTGTGTGATTGTGTCCCCCAATTGTATAGAGTTACATTGTGCGCAATTATTACAAGGGAATGTACCTTGTGGAACAGAATTGTCACCTATTCTCATTGACCCAGTACTTATGTCTGCTTTGACCAGGGCACCTCTCAGATTCCGGTTTCTCTTATATGAGAATAAGGGAAACTCCTTAAATGTGCCAGCAAGCAATCTGTCCTCTGCTAGTAGACCCCAATGTTTCCTAAAAATCCTTTTTAAAGGAGCAATGTGGTAACCATAGGGTACCACAAATGGAATCCTATCATTAGGAATTTTCATAACAGATTTTTTTCTGTATGAGGTCAGTGCGGGGGATAAAATCTACCTTTGATTTATGCATATGTAACAAGTCAATAGGATACCCCCTGCTCTCAAAGCAATCAAAAAAATTATCAAATTGTTCCTTCAAACGTGATGTATAATTGACTATACGTTTAGCCCTTAGAAGTTGGCTGAAAGGAAGGCTCCTAATGGTCTGTGGAGGATGAAAGCTGGAGAAAACCAGCAAATTATTTCTATCAGTGTCCTTTCTAAACACATCTGTTAACAAGGAACCATTTCTCAATGAAATGGTTATATCAAGAAAATTCTGTGTCTTAGTGTCATAATTGATGGTAAATTGAAGGTTTGGGTCAAAAGTATTTAATTCCTGAAAAAAGGACATTAGGGAATTGTTGTCACCTGTCCAAACCATAAAAACATCATCAATATATCTTTTTCAAAAACTGCAATATGTCTTAAAACTTTGGTTATTATAAAGAAAACAGAATTTATGCTTACCTGATAAATTACTTTCTCCAACGGTGTGTCCGGTCCACGGCATCATCCTTACTTATGGGATATTCTCTTCCCCAACAGGAAATGGCAAAGAGCCCAGCAAAGCTGGTCACATGATCCCTCCTAGGCTCCGCCTACCCCAGTCATTCGACCGACGTACAGGAGGAAATATGCATAGGAGAAACCATATGATACCGTGGTGACTGTAGTTAGAGAAAATAATTCATCAGACCTGATTAAAAAAAACAGGGCGGGCCGTGGACCGGACACACCGTTGGAGAAAGTAATTTATCAGGTAAGCATAAATTCTGTTTTCTCCAACATAGGTGTGTCCGGTCCACGGCGTCATCCTTACTTATGGGAACCAATACCAAAGCTTTAGGACACTGATGAAGGGAGGGAGCAAATCAGGTCACCTAAATGGAAGGCACCACGGCTTGCAAAACCTTTCTCCCAAAAATAGCCTCCGAAGAAGCAAAAGTATCAAATTTGTAAAATTTGGCAAAAGTGTGCAGTGAAGACCAAGTCGCTGCCTTACATATCTGGTCAACAGAAGCCTCGTTCTTGAAGGCCCATGTGGAAGCCACAGCCCTAGTGGAGTGAGCTGTGATTCTTTCAGGAGGCTGCCGTCCGGCAGTCTCATAAGCCAATCGGATAATGCTTTTAAGCCAAAAAGAAAGAGAGGTAGAAGTTGCTTTTTGACCTCTCCTTTTATCAGAATAAACAACAAACAAAGAAGATGTTTGTCTGAAATCTTTAGTAGCCTCTAAATAGAATTTTAGAGCACGGACTACGTCCAGATTGTGTAACAAACGTTCCTTCTTTGAAACTGGATTCGGACACAAAGAAGGTACAACTATCTCCTGGTTAATATTTTTGTTGGAAACAACTTTCGGAAGAAAACCAGGCTTAGTACGCAAAACCACCTTATCTGCATGGAACACCAGATAGGGCGGAGAACACTGCAGAGCAGATAACTCTGAAACTCTTCTAGCAGAAGAAATTGCAACCAAAAACAAAACTTTCCAAGATAATAACTTAATATCTACGGAATGTAAGGGTTCAAACGGAACCCCTTGAAGAACTGAAAGAACTAGATTTAGACTCCAGGGAGGAGTCAAAGGTCTGTAAACAGGCTTGATTCTAACCAGAGCCTGAACAAACGCTTGAACGTCTGGCACAGCTGCCAGCCTTTTGTGAAGTAGAACAGATAAAGCAGAGATCTGTCCCTTCAGACAACTTGCAGATAATCCTTTCTCCAAACCTTCTTGTAGAAAGGATAGAATCTTAGGAATTTTTATCTTGTTCCATGGGAATCCTTTAGATTCACACCAACAGATATATTTTTTCCATATTTTATGGTAAATCTTTCTAGTTACAGGCTTTCTAGCCTGAATCAGAGTATCTATTACAGAATCTGAAAACCCACGCTTTGATAAAATCAAGCGTTCAATCTCCAAGCAGTCAGTTGGAGGGAAACCAGATTTGGATGTTCGAATGGACCTTGAACAAGAAGGTCCTGTCTCAAAGGTAGCTTCCATGGTGGAGCCGATGACATATTCACCAGGTCTGCATACCAAGTCCTGCGTGGCCACGCAGGAGCTATCAAGATCACCGAAGCCCTCTCCTGATTGATCCTGGCTACCAGCCTGGGAATGAGAGGAAACGGTGGGAATACATAAGCTAGGTTGAAGGTCCAAGGTGCTACTAGTGCATCTACTAGAGTCGCCTTGGGATCCCTGGATCTGGACCCGTAACAAGGAACCTTGAAGTTCTGACGAGAGGCCATCAGATCCATGTCTGGAATGCCCCATAATTGAGTTATTTGGGCAAAGATTTCCGGATGGAGTTCCCACTCCCCCGGATGGAATGTCTGACGACTCAGAAAATCCGCTTCCCAATTTTCCACTCCTGGGATGTGGATTGCAGACAAGTGGCAGGAGTGATCCTCCGCCCATTGAATTATCTTGGTCACTTCCTCCATCGCCAGGGAACTCCTTGTTCCCCCCTGATGGTTGATATATGCAACAGTCGTCATGTTGTCTGATTGAAACCTTATGAATTTGGCCCTTGCTAGATGAGGCCAAGCTTTGAGAGCATTGAATATCGCTCTCAGTTCCAGAATGTTTATCGGGAGAAGAGATTCTTCCCGAGACCATAGACCCTGAGCTTTCAGGGGTTCCCAGAGCGCGCCCCAGCCCACCAGACTGGCGTCGGTCGTGACAATGACCCACTCTGGTCTGCGGAAGCTCATTCCCTGTGACAGGTTGTCCAGGATCAGCCACCAACGGAGTGAATCTCTGGTCTTTTGATCTACTTGAATCGTCGGAGACAAGTCTGTATAATCCCCATTCCACTGTCTGAGCATGCACAGTTGTAATGGTCTTAGATGAATTCGTGCAAAAGGAACTATGTCCATTGCTGCAACCATCAATCCTATTACTTCCATGCACTGCGCTATGGAAGGACGAAGAACAGAATGAAGTACTTGACAAGAGCTTAGAAGTTTTGATTTTCTGACCTCTGTCAGAAAAATCCTCATTTCTAAGGAATCTATTATTGTTCCCAAGAAGGGAACTCTTGTTGACGGGGACAGAGAACTTTTTTCTTTGTTCACTTTCCATCCGTGAGATCTGAGAAAGGCTAGGACGATGTCCGTATGAGCCTTTGCTTTTGACAGAGACGACGCTTGAATCAGGATGTCGTCCAAGTAAGGTACTACTGCAATGCCCCTTGGTCTTAGAACCGCTAGAAGGGACCCTAGTACCTTTGTGAAAATTCTCGGAGCAGTGGCTAATCCGAATGGAAGTGCCACAAACTGGTAATGCTTGTCCAGAAAAGCGAACCTTAGGAACTGATGATGTTCCTTGTGGATAGGAATATGTAGGTACGCATCCTTTAAATCCACCGTGGTCATAAATTGACCTTCCTGGATGGTAGGAAGGATCGTTCGAATGGTTTCCATTTTGAACGATGGAACCCTGAGAAATTTGTTTAGGATCTTGAGATCTAAAATTGGTCTGAATGTTCCCTCTTTTTTGGGAACTATGAACAGGTTGGAGTAAAACCCCATCCCTTGTTCTCCTATTGGAACTGGATGAATTACTCCCATCTTTAACAGGTCTTCTACACAATGTAAGAATGCCTGTCTTTTTATTTGGTTTGAAGATAATTGAGACCTGTGGAATCTTCCCCTTGGGGGTAGTTCCTTGAATTCCAGGAGATAACCCTGAGAAACTATTTCTAGTGCCCAAGGATCCTGAACATCTCTTGCCCAAGCCTGAGCAAAGAGAGAAAGTCTGCCCCCCACCAGATCCGGTCCCGGATCGGGGGCCATCCCTTCATGCTGTTTTGGTAGCAGTGGCAGGCTTCTTGGCCTGCTTACCCTTGTTCCAGCCTTGCATCGGTCTCCAGGCTGGTTTGGGTTGAGAAGTATTACCCTCTTGCTTAGAGGATGTAGAATTAGAGGCTGGTCCGTTTCTGCGAAAGGGACGAAAATTAGGCTTATTTTTAGCCTTAAAAGACCTATCCTGAGGAAGGGCATGGCCCTTTCCCCCGGTGATGTCTGAAATAATCTCTTTCAAATCAGGACCAAACAGTGTTTTACCCTTGAAAGGGATGTTAAGCAATTTTGTCTTGGAAGACACATCCGCTGACCAAGACTTTAACCAAAGCGCTCTGCGCGCCACGATAGCAAACCCTGAATTTTTCGCCGCTAATCTAGCTAATTGCAAAGCGGCATCTAAAATAAAAGAGTTAGCCAATTTAAGTGCTTGAACTCTGTCCATAACCTCCTCATACGAAGATTCTTTATTGAGCGACTTTTCTAGTTCTTCGAACCAGAAACACGCTGCCGTAGTGACAGGAACAATGCATGAAATTGGTTGTAGAAGGTAACCTTGCTGAACAAACATCTTTTTAAGCAAACCCTCTAATTTTTTATCCATAGGATCTTTGAAAGCACAACTATCTTCTATAGGAATAGTAGTGCGTTTGTTTAGAGTAGAAACCGCCCCCTCGACCTTGGGGACTGTCTGCCATAAGTCCTTTCTGGGGTCGACTATAGGAAATAATTTCTTAAATATAGGGGGAGGAACAAAAGGTATGCCGGGCCTTTCCCACTCCTTATTTACTATGTCCGCCACCCGCTTGGGTATAGGAAAAGCATCGGGGGGCACCGGAACCTCTAGGAACTTGTCCATCTTACATAATTTCTCTGGAATGACCAAATTGTCACAATCATCCAGAGTAGATAATACCTCCTTAAGCAGTGCGCGGAGATGTTCTAATTTAAATTTAAATGTTACAACATCAGGTTCAGCTTGTTGAGAAATTTTTCCTGAATCTGAAATTTCTCCCTCAGACAAAACCTCCCTCCTGGCCCCTTCAGATTGGTGTGAGGGTATGTCAGAACAGTCATCATCAGCGTCCTCTTGCTCTTCAGTGTTTAAAACAGAGCAATCGCGCTTTCTCTGATAAGTAGGCATTTTGGATAAAATGTTTGCAATAGAATTATCCATTACAGCCGTTAATTGTTGCATGGTAATAAGTATTGGCGCACTAGATGTACTAGGGGCCTCTTGTGTGGGCAAAACTGGTGTAGACACAGAAGGGGATGATGCAGTATCATGCTTACTCCCCTCATTTGAGGAATCATCTTGGGCAATATCATTATCTGTGGCATCATTGTCCCTACTTTGTTTGGACACTATGGCACAATCATCACATATATTTAAATGGGGAGAAACCTTGGCTTTCATACATATAGAACATCGCTTATCTGATGGTTCAGACATGTTAAACAGGCTTAAACTTGTCAACAAAGCACAAAAAACGTTTTAAAATAAAACCGTTACTGTCACTTTAAATTTTAAAACTGAACACACTTTATTACTGAATATGTGAAAAAGTATGAAGGAATTGTTCAAAATTCACCAAAATTTCACCACAGTGTCTTAAAGCCTTAAAAGTATTGCACACCAAATTTGAAAGCTTTAACCCTTAACATAACGGAACCGGAGCCGTTTTTACATTTAACCCCTATACAGTCCCAGGTATCTGCTTTGCTGAGACCCAACCAAGCCCAGAGGGGAATACGATACCAAATGACGCCTTCTATAAGCTTTTTCAGTGGTTCTTAGCTCCTCACACATGCATCTGCATGCCTTGCTCTCCAAAAACAACTGCGCATTAGTGGCGCGAAAATGAGGCTCTGCCTATGACTAGAAAAGGCCCCCATCTGAAAAAGGTGTCCAAAACAGTGCCTGCCGTTTTTTTTACAACAATCCCCAAGATTATAATAACTATTAAGAGTTATAATCTGCCAAATATGCTTAGCAAAGTAATCGTTTTAGCCCAGAAAAATGTCTACCAGTTTTTTAAGCCCTTATAAAGCCCTTTATTCTTTTACTTAATCTAAGAAAATGGCTTACCGGTCCCCATAGGGGAAATGACAGCCTTCCAGCATTACATAGTCTTGTTAGAAATGTGGCCAGTCATACCTCAAGCAGAAAAGTCTGCCAACTGTTTCCCCCAACTGAAGTTACTTCATCTCAACAGTCCTGTGTGGAAACAGCAATCGATTTTAGTAACGTTTGCTTAAATCATCTTCCTCTTACAAACAGAAATCTTCATCTCTTTTCTGTTTCAGAGTAAATAGTACATACCAGCACTATTTTAAAATAACAAACACTTGATTGAAGGATGAAAACTACATTTAAACACCAAAAAACTCTTAACCATCTCCGTGGAGATGTTGCCGGTGCAACGGCAAAGAGAATGACTGGGGTAGGCGGAGCCTAGGAGGGATCATGTGACCAGCTTTGCTGGGCTCTTTGCCATTTCCTGTTGGGGAAGAGAATATCCCATAAGTAAGGATGACGCCGTGGACCGGACACACCTATGTTGGAGAAATTTATATTCAAATTTGTGTACATACAAGGATGCGTATGTGGGGGCCATATTGGCCCCCATCGCTGTACCCTTTGTTTGCAAGTAGAAGGAATCTCCAAAGAGAAAATAGTTCCTTGTTAGTACTATTTCAAGTAAGTCCATAATGAACATCCGTTCCCTGGGTGAATAGAGAGCCATTCTGTTTAATTGTTCACTAATGCATTTCATACTCTCACGGTGTGGTATAGATGTATATAATGATTTAATATCCAAGGTTACAAGGATTGAATCCCTATTAAATTCCAAATTTTCAATCTGTCTCAAAAAATCTGAGGAATCTTCCAGATGTGAAGGGACATCCTCAAGCAGAGGTTGCAAAACCTTATCAAGAAATATTGAGATTGGTTGAAAAATGGAATTTGTGCTAGCCACGATGGGCCTCCCTGGAGGATTATTTTAACACATGTATTTTTGGCTAGCCGGAGATACAGTGTTGGGACTCATATTAATAAAAGATACATGTATCTACAGGACTTATTGCACCAAAAGGACATTTAAAAATTCATTGTAAAACTAAAATACATATAAAAAGGCATTCTTAAAATACTGTTTGTACATAAATTAAAAAAGGGGAATGATAAGTAGTATTGCTACTTAAAAAAAGGGGAACGTTCTAAATAATCATCTTATATTTCAAATAGTGATTCCGTTTCTTTAGAAAAATCAGAATGGTATTATATTAAAAACCTTACTTAATCAATATATCTACACAAATGTCTAATTAAAAAGTTTTCTATTACACACTCAATTACTAAATTCACCTTACTCCACTACAGGAATTATTTTGAATGAATATGCAGTTACCAAAAGGACATCTATTTCTTTCTTTATAGCTGTAATTATAAGAAAGCTGCCACATCAATATCTTTATTTAGACCCCAAGGGGTCCTAGTATTGAAGGCATGGATAAAAAATGTTTCCCTCTGTCGTAATAAAATCTCTCTATTCCCCCCCTCTTTTACCAGTATGGACCTGTTCTAAGATAGTTCCTTTGAGACATTTTGGATCACAATTATGTACTTATTTATAATGGTCTGATAAATTATGTGTTTTGAGTCCTGCTTTAATATTAGTAACATGCTCATATAAGCGTTTCTTATAGGGCCTTGATGTCTGTCCAATGTATTGTAATTCAAAGCTACATTGCAGTAAATAAACTACAAATGTAGCTTTGCAGTTTATAAGGTTTTAATTTCACTTTTTTTACCATTAGAAGCTGAGCATACTGATTTGATTATTTTATTCCAACTAAACAGGTGTTCGCATGCCACACAATTTAATCTGTTGCATTTACAGAAACCTACGGTCCCTGTTTGTAACCAAGTTTTTCTCTTCTCTTGTTCTTTTAATTGACTAGGAGCTATTATCATTTTTAGATTTTTGTTTTTCTTGAAAATACAATTGGGTTTGGGGCCTATCTTTTCTTTTAGAAGGTCATCTCTCTTTAAAATGCCCCAATGTTTTCCAATGATCTGTTTCATCCCTTCTGACTCCTCAGAAAAAGTTGAAATAAAACACACATTATTCCCAATTACATTTCCTTTTTTCAATTAATTTCTCTTGAGTTATATCCTCTCCTGTAATTTTATTGTACGCTTTGTTAATCCAAGGTTTTTTATAACCCGTTTCTAGAAATTTATTTTCTAAGTTTTTTTACTCTTTTTCAAAATCTGCAATCTCTGTACAATTTCTCCTAATTCTTTCAAATTGACCTGTAGGTATATTCCTAATCCAGGTAGGATGATGTCCACTGGACGCATGGATATATCCATTGCTGTCTGTTTCCTTAACCTATAATTTGGTTTTAATTTCCTTATTATGATGGTATAGGATTAAGTCAAGAAATTCTATCTCCATTTTATTAATTTTTCCAGTAAATTGCAAATTCATATAATTGACATTTAAATAAACAATGAACTCTCTCAATTTCCTTTCTTCTCCCTTCCAAATCAGGACTATATCGTCAATAAATATAGCCCAACTTATTATGTTTTGGGCATAAGGGTTATTTTTCCAAATCTTAATTTCCTCCCAGAATCCCATGTACAGGTTGGCGTAGCTAGGGGCCAACTAAGTGCCCATAGCTGTTCCGCCAACCTGTAAATAGAACTCATTTTCAAACAAGAAAAAAAAAATTCTAAGATAAACTGTATAGCCTCTAATATAAATTCTTGTTTGTTTTGCACCAGGTTTGTTTCTGATTTTAGCCAGAATTCCTGGGCACCTGGGCATCAAGGCAATTGAATTCTGGCTAAAATCAGGGAATTGTTTGTCGTGAATGCCTCTTAGCATTTTTTAACAAGCAGGAATTTGGGTCTTTAATACTTTAAACAATAAGCGGTTGTGAATATTGTTAAGCTTACTAATTTCAGAATAGGGATGAATTCAGTAACATTATTGTATACTTAACTGGCACCTGCAGTAAGGTCCTATTACACGGTTATTAATATGGGGCTTTGGAATCTGTATATAGTACCCCTAATACTCAGCTAATTATTATTATAATGCCGTTAGACTGCAAGTTTTAGTTTTGTAACACGGATTAACTAATTGATATCCAGTACAAGTAGAGCATATAAACTCCACTTATATCAGCTATTTTGCGGTAGCGCTCTAACAAATTCACCTTGCCGCTGTAACTCTTACGTGTGAATAAAACACAAAAATATTCAGTTTAATTCAAAATCGTTGGTGATAAATATCGACAATATTACTATAACTCTTTCATGTGAATACATATTTCGAATATTTATTTTAACAAACTTACTGGTCATAAGAATGTATCAGCAATACAAAACGCTAAATTGTAGCAGTGAAACACAAGAGCATGACAGGTAGTGTCTCTGTATAACCAGTCACGAACAGTCTGTTATAAACTTTATTTATGTAGACTGACACAACTACAATGTAACATAAAATGAACTTGACTTAAAGGGACACTGTACCCAAATGTTTTCTTTTGTAATTCAGAAAGAGCATGCAATTTTAAGCAACTTTCTAATTTACTCCTATTATCAATTTTTCTTTGTTCTCTTGCTATCATTATTTGAAAAAGAAGGCATCTAAACTTTTTTTTGGTTTCAGTACTCTGGACAGCACTTTTTTATTGGTGGATGAATTTATCCACCAATCAGCAAGGACAACCCAGGTTGTTCCCCAAAAATGGGCCGGCATCTAAACTTACATTCTTGCATTTCAAATAAAGATACCAAGAGAATGAAGAAAATTTGATAATAGGAGTAAATTAGAAAGTTGCTTAAAATTTCATGCTCAATCTGATGCACGAAAGAAATTTTTTGGGTACAGTGTCCCTTTAAGTATTTTGCTACCGTAACAATTATACCTATCACATTGTAGCATCACAAGGAAGGTACAATATTATGTCTTAAATAAATGGTAATCAAACAATTTAGCTGAGTTTCAGCAATACATTAAACCTTCACTTGTTGGATTATAGCTGCCTTAGATTTTATTAGATCTAACTAAAGTAAAAAAATAATTTAAAGTTACTTTAACAAGAACATTTCACAAAGTAATACTAATCTCAGAATTAGTTGAGACCTTATTAAGGTTATTTATTCCTAATGTGCTTGATGGCCCAGTAAATATTCTGGCAATATATTAAGCAAAGTTTTTAGCAATATTAGGTAGCAGACTAAACATTGGCAGACCTGATATCTTTACTGACAAGTGCAGTTATATATTGATAGCACGTTTGGACTGAATTCGCCTAGATCCTGTCAAATGTAAACACTGCACCTAGCCTATCATATTTAAAATAACAGTTGACCTTGATCTTTGTGATATAACGTTTGACACATGAAAAGGACTGGAAGTCTATAAGATACTGTTATATACAACCTTCTACCAGTTCCAATATAATATGGTATAATGTAATCTAACACCAACAGAAATTTCTAATACAATTCTACACATTGTAGCAAATAAAATTTTAGATCAATTAATGGTGAAATAATTATATGTATGTATACAAGATACCAAGGAACACAACATTAACTGAACTTTGAATCATAGACAACACACACCAACAGCAGAGTTAATATCACAGTGGCATAAGCTCTATAAATACTACGTAAGTCTTAAGAGTATCAGATCACTACCTACTCTCAGAGCTATTCCCGACCTGAGACTTATTCCAAGTTAATTCACATTGAATGTGTGCTATAACCACTTTTCACATTCCGTGCATATTGGATAAAAACTAAATCCGACCAAATCCTGTGTTTTTAAATATTATATATGTGTGGATTTTGTTTGTTTTTTCTTTTAAATTACCGAATAAAGGTTATATTTAAAATAATTCCTGCGCACTCCCTCTCCTAGAAGACTCATATTTTGTCCAATTTTGGCCACTATTGATTAGGGAATGAGTGCTATTTAGGTGTACAATCCATCAATCTTCGGGTTGATTTTGTTTGTCTAAAATCAGAAACAAACCTGGTGCAAAACAAACAAGAATTTATATTAGAGGCTATACAGTTGAATCACACGTATTGACGTTGAATCACACGTATTGACGTTGAATCACACGTATTGATGTCAGTAACGTCATCTTCACTGCTACCCAGAAGTACGGGACTAACGCATAACCGCCTCATTAGTGGTACATATCAGGGAGAAGTTGTAACCGCGAATTTACCTCTGACGAAGAAGGGAAATAAGTAAAAGCCCTTTTGTAAGGAAAGTGGTTGAGGTGATTGCTCATATGACACTTGCTTCAACTTGTGTGACTTTGCCTTTAAGAGATTGAAAGTACATGACACTTGCATTAATTTGTGTGACTTTGCCTTTAAGAGAGTGTGCCTTTAACAGAGTGAAAGTACATTATTAATTTCAAGTAGATGACACTGCATTTCACAGAGTCATGCTACAGCGGTAAACAACCGATGGATACTAATGATAAGAAGTCAAAACCCAGTCAGAACGAGGGTGTCACTTTGGCAGGGGTCACTCACTGACACTAAAAGAACATCTTGATAACACATTAGTAGAGGGGTTAATGCTAGCTATATGTTAAAGGATTAATTATTATTAATTGCAATAGGCTAAGTAATAAAGCCATTATGATGGTTTGGCAATTATTAATTATATCTATGTAAAGATTGTTAAAACTATTATTGATGTATTTGACAGAAGTAACTGCATAAGAACACATAATCAGATGTATAATGTTAAGCAGAAAACATGGAAGATGGCATCTGAGCTTAGGAACACGTGAGGGAAAGTACCTTGGTATGCCCCTGATAAGCTTGGGTGAGGCTAAAGCAGACTGGCCAGATGCTTTGGGTCTTAGCCAACCTTGAAGGTAGCGGACCAGTGTCTGTGGATTTGCGCCAGAACTGTTACGTAAGTGAACAGTATAAGAGAGGTACCTGTGGGCAATCTGATCGGGAGACTTGTGACCTGTCGATGGACACATCGTTCAGTGTTGTTCCTGTTGATCACCTTTTTCTCCTGTTCCAAGATTGCCCAGATGTCTTCTCCAATTGCGCCCCAGGACAGGATGATGCAACACGTGATCAGGGTGATGTATTATTTGTTTGTTTAAAACTAACTAGAATTGTTTGAGTAGTAGTATAACATAAGATTGTTATCGGTGGTTGCGCAGGCAACTTAGTTATGATTTTCATTGCTAAACTGTAACTGAAAACTGCATAGATAGGATAGGAATAGGATAATTGTACAAGTATTATAATTGCATAAAGTGTTATAAGCATGAGCAGTGGTTTGTGGTATTTTGTTGTTAAAATTATATTGCAGAATAAAACCATTATTGTTATCATAAGCATTGAAAAAAACATAATTTATGCTTACCTGATAAATTTATTTCTCTTGTAGTGTATCCAGTCCACGGATCATCCATTACTTATGGGATATTCTCCTTCCGAACAGGAAGTTGCAAGAGGATCACCCACAGCAGAGCTGCTATATAGCTCCTCCCCTAACTGTCATATCCAGTCATTCGACCGAAAACAAACAGAGAAAGGAGAAACCATAGGGTGCAGTGGTGACTGTAGTTTAATTAAAATTTAGACCTGCCTTAAAAAGGACAGGGCGGGCGGTGGACTGGATACACTACAAGAGAAATAAATTTATCAGGTAAACATAAATTATGTTTTCTCTTGTTAAGTGTATCCAGTCCACGGATCATCCATTACTTATGGGATACCAATACCAAAGCTAAAGTACACTGATGATTGGAGGGACAAGGCAGGATTAAGCGGAAGGAACCACTGCCTGTAGAACCTCTCCCCCAAAAACAGCCTCCGAAGAAGCAAAAGTATCAAATTTGTAAAATTTTGAAAAAGTGTGAAGCGAAGACCAAGTCGCAGCCTTGCAAATCTGTTCAACAGAGGCCTGATTTTTGAAGGCCCAGGTGGAAGCCACAGCTCTAGTAGAATGAGCTGTATTCCTTTCAGGGGGCTGCTATCCAGCAGTCTCACAGGCTAGGCGTATTACGCTCTGAAGCCAAAAGGAAAGAGAGGTTGCCGAAGCTTTTTGACCTCTCCTCTGTCCAGAGTAAACGACAAACAGGGAAGATGTTTGACGAAAATGCTTAGCAGCTTGTAAGTAAAACTTCAAGGCACGGACTACGTCCAGATTATGTAAAAGACGTTCCTTCTTTGAAGAAGGATTAGGGCACAACGATGGAACAACAATCTCTTGATTGATATTCTTGTTAGAAACCACCTAAGGTAAAAACCCAGGTTTGGTACGCAGAACTACCTTATCTGCATGAAAAATCAGATAGGGAGAATCACATTGTAAGGCAGATAGCTCAGAGACTCTCCGAGCCGAGGAAATAGCCATCAAAAACAGAACTTTCCAAGTTTAATATCAATGGAATGAAGGGGTTCAAACGGAACTCCTTGAAGAACCTTAAGAACCAAGTTTAAGCTCCACGGGGGAGCAACAGTTTTAAACACAGGCTTAATTCTAACCAAAGCCTGGCAAAATGCCTGGACATCTGGAACCTCTGCCAGACGCTTGTGCAAAAGAATAGACAGAGCAGAAGTCTGTCCCTTTAAGGAACTAGCTGATAATCCTTTGTCCAAGCCCTCTTGGAGAAAAGACAATATTCTAGGAATCCTAACTTTACTCCATGAGTAATTCTTGGATTCACACCAATAAAGATATTTACTCCATATCTTGTGGTAGATTTTCCTGGTAACAGGCTTTCGTGCCTGTATTAAAGTATCAATGACTGACTCGGAGAAGCCACGCTTTGATAGAATCAAGCGTTCAATCTCCATGCAGTCAGTCTCAGAGAAATTAGATTTGGATGATTGAAAGGACCTTGTATCAGAAGGTCCTGTCTGAGAGGCAGAGTCCATGGTGGAAAGGATGACATGTCCACTAGGTCTGCATACCAAGTCCTGCGTGGCCACGCAGGTGCTATCAGAATCACCGATGCTCTCTCCTGTTTGATTTTGGCAATTGGTCGAGGGAGCAGTGGAAACACATAAGCCAGGTTGAAGAACCAAGGCGCTGCTAGAGCATCTAACAGCGTCGCTTCTGGGTCCCTGGACCTGGATCCGTAACAAGGAAGCTTGGCGTTCTGGCGAGACGCCATGAGATCCAACTCTGGTTTGCCCCAACGATGAATCAACTGAGCAAACACCTCCGGATGGAGTTCCCACTCCCCCGGATGGAAAGTCTGACGACTTAGAAAATCCGCCTCCCAGTTCTCCACGCCTGGGATATGGATTGCTGACAGGTGGCAAGAGTGGTACTCTGCCCAGCAAATTATTTTTGAGGCTTCTAACATCGCTAGGGAACTCCTGGTTCCCCCTTGATGGTTGATGTAAGCCACAGTCGTGATGTTGTTCGACTGAAATCTGATGAACCTCAGTGTTGCTAACTGAGGCCAAGCCAGAAGAGCATTAAATATCGCTCTTAACTCCAGAATATTTATTGGAAGGAGTTTCTCCTCCTGAGTCCACGATCCCTGTGCCTTCAGGGAATTCCAGACTGCACCCCAACCTAGAAGGCTGGCATCTGTTGTTACAATTGTCCAATCTGGCCTGCGAAAGGTCATACCCTTGGACAGGTGTACCCGAGACAACCACCAGAGAAGAGAATCTCTGGTCTCTTAATCCAGATTTAGCAGAGGGGACAAATCTGTGTAATCCCCATTCCACTGACTCAGCATGCATAATTGCAGCGGTCTGAGATGAAGGTGCGCAAATGGCACTATGTCCATTGCCGCTACCATTAAGCCGATTACCTCCATACACTGAGCTACCGAAGGGCGCGGAATGGAGTGAAGAACACGGCAAGCATTTAGAAGTTTTGATAACCTGGACTCCGTCAGGTAAATTTTCATTTCTACAGAATCTATAAGAGTCCCTAAGAAGGAGACTCTTGTGAGTGGGGATAGAGAACTCTTTTCCTTGTTCACTTTCCACCCGTGCGACCTCAGAAATGCCAGAACTATCTCTGTTTGAGACTTGGCAACTTGAAAGCTTGACGCCTGTATCAGGATGTCGTCTAGATACGGAGCCACCGATATGCCTCACGGTCTTAGAACCGCCAGAAGTGAGCCCAGAACCTTTGTAAAGATTCTCGGGACTGTAGCCAACCCGAAGGGAAGAGCTACAAATTGGTAATGCCTGTCTAGAAAGGCAAACCTTAGAAACCGATGATGATCTTTGTGAATCGGTATGTGAAGGTAGGCATCCTTTAAGTCCACTGTGGTCATGTACTGACCTTCTTGGATCATGGGTAGGATGGTCCAAATAGTTTCCATTTTGAAAGATGGAACTCTGAGGAATTTGTTTAGGATCTTTAGATCCAAAATTGGTCTGAAGGTTCCCTCTTTTTTGGGAACCACAAACAGATTCGAATAAAAACCCTGTCCTTGTTCCGTCCGCGAAACTGGATGGATCACTCCCATAACTAGGAGGTCTTGCACACAGCGTAGGAATGCCTCTTTCTTTATCTGATTTGCAGATAGCCTTGAAAGATGAAATCTCCCTTGTGGAGGGGAAGCTTTGAAGTCCAGAAGATATCCCTGAGATATGATCTCCAACGCCCAGGGATCCTGAACATCTCTTGCCCACGCCTGGGCGAAGAGAGAAAGTCTGCCCCCTACTAGATCCGTCGCCGAATAGGGGGCCGTTCCTTCATGCTGTCTTAGAGGCAGCAGCAGGTTTTCTGGCCTGCTTGCCTTTGTTCCAGGACTGGTTAGGTTTCCAGGCCTGCTTAGATTGAGCAAAAGTTCCCTCTTGTTTTGAAGCGGAGGAAGTTGATGCTGCACCTGCCTTGAAATTTCGAAAGGCACGAAAATTAGACTGTTTGGCCTTTGCTTTGGCCCTGTCCTGAGGAAGGGTGTGACCCTTACCTCCAGTAATGTCAGCAATAATTTCCTTCAAACCAGGCCCGAATAAGGTCTGCCACTTGAAAGGAATGTTGAGTAATTTAGACTTCGAAGTCACGTCAGCTGACCAGGATTTAAGCCATAGCGCCCTACGCGCTTGGATGGCGAATCCGGAATTCTTAGCCGTTAGTTTAGTCAAATGAACAATGGCATCAGAAACAAATGAGTTAGCTAGCTTAAGTGTTCTAAGCTTGTCAATAATTTCAGTCAATGGAGCTGTATGGATAGCCTTTTCCAGGGCCTCAAACCAGAATGCCGCCGCGGCCGTGACAGGCGCAATGCATGCAAGGGGCTGTAAAATAAAACCTTGTTGAATAAACATTTTCTTAAGGTAACCCTCCAATTTTTTATCCATTGGATCTGAAAAAAGCACAACTGTCCTCAACCGGGATAGTAGTACGCTTTGCTAAAGTAGAAACTGCTCCCTCCACCTTAGGGACCGTCTGCCATAAGTCCCGTGTAGTGGCGTCTATTGGAAACATTTTTCTAAATATAGGAGGTGGGGAAAAAGGCACACCCGGTCTATCCCACTCCTTGCTAATAATTTCTGTAAGCCTTTTAAGTATAGGAAAAACATCAGTACACACCGGTACCGCATAGAATTGATCCAGCCTACACAATTTCTCTGGTACTGCAACTGTGTTACAGTAATTCAGAGCAGCTAATACCTCCCCAAGCAACACACGGAGGTTCTCAAGCTTAAATTTAAAATGAGAAATCTCTGAATCAGGTTTCCCTGAATCAGAGATGTCACCCACAGACTGAAGCCCTCCGTCCTCATGATCTGCATATTGTGACGCAGTATCAGACATGGCCCTTACAGCATCTGCGCGCTCTGTATTTCTCCTAACCCCAGAGCAATTGCGCTTGCCTCTTAATTCAGGCAACCTGGATAATACCTCTGACAGGGTATTATTCATGATTGCAGCCATGTCCTGCAAGGTAATCGCTATGGGCGTCCCTGATGTAATTGGCGCCATATTAGCGTACATCCCCTGAGCGGGAGGCGAAGGGTCTGACACGTGGGGAGAGTTAGTCGGCATAACAAGTTAGCAGAGAATTGCACCCACTTGCAAATGGATGATTAACCCCTTAATACCCAAAACTGAATAATAAGACAAAAACGTTTTTTTTTGTGTTTTTTTTTTTAAAACAGTCACAACAACTGCCACAGCTCTACTGTGGCTTTTTACCTCCCTCAAAAACGACTTTGAAGCCTTTTGAGCCCTCCAGAGATGTCCTGGATCATGCAGGAAGAAGCTGAATGTCTGTCAGTATTTTTAGCTGCACAGAAAAGCACTAAAAAAGGCCCCTCCCACTCATATTACAACAGTGGAAAGTCTAAGGAAACTGTTACTAGGCACATACCTTATTGCAGGAAAACCTGCACACCATTCCCTCTCTGAAGTTACCTCACTCCTCAGAATATTTGAGAACAGCCATGGATCTTAGTTACTTCTGCTAAGATCATAGAAAACGCAGGCAGATTCTTCTTCTAAATACTGCCTGAGATAAACAGTACACTCCGGTACCATTTAAAAATAACAAACTTTTGATTGAAGAATAAACTAAGTATAAAACACCACACTCCTCTTACGACCTCCATCTTGGTTGAGGCTTGCAAGAGAATGAATGGATATGACAGTTAGGGGAGGAGCTATATAGCAGCTCTGCTGTGGGTGATCCTCTTGCAACTTCCTGTTGGGAAGGAGAATATCCCATAAGTAATGGATGATCCGTGGACTGGATACACTTAACGAGATTAACATAATTTATGCTTACCTGATAAATTTATTTCTCTTGTGATGTATCGAGTCCACGGATTCATCCATACTTATGGGATATTCTCCTTCCCTACAGGAAGTGGCAGAGCACCCTCAGCAGAGCTGTCCATATAGCTCCTCCCTTAGCTCCACCCCCCAGTCATTCAACCGAAGGCTAGGAAGAAAAAGGAAAAACCATAGGGTGCAGTGGTGATGAAGTTTTTTAAATAAAAATATACTACCTGTCTTAAATAGCCAGGGCGGGCCGTGGACTCAATACATCACAAGAGAAAGAAATTTATCAGGTAAGCATAAATTCTGTTTTCTCTTGTAAGATGTATCGAGTCCACGGATTCATCCATACTTATGGGATACCAATACCAAAGCTTTAGGACACGGATGAAGGGAGGGACAAGACAGGGACCTTAAACGGAAGGCACCACTGCTTGTAGAACCTTTCTCCCAAAAAAAGCCTCCGAAGAAGCAAAAGTATCAAATCTGTAAAATTTGGAAAAAGTATGAAGCGAAGACCAAGTCGCCGCTTTACAAATCTGTTCAACAGAAGCCTCATTTTTAAAAGCCCATATGGAAGCCACTGCTCTAGTAAAATGAGCAGCAATTCTTTCAGGAGGCTGCTGGCCAGCAGTCTCATAAGCCAAACGAATGAAGCTTTTCAGCCAAAAATGAAAAGAGAGGTAGCCGTAGCCTTTGGACCTCTCCGTTTACCAGAATACACAACAAATAATGAAGATGTTTGACGGAAATCTTAAGTTGCTTGTAAGTAGAACTTTAAAGCACGAACCACATCAAGATTGTGCAACAGACGTTCCTTCTTTGAGGAAGGATTAGGACACAGAGAAGGAACAACAATCTCCTAATTGATATTCTTATTAGAAACAACCTTAGGAAGAAACCCAGGTTTGGTATGCAAAACCACCTTATCCGCATGGAAAACTAGGTAAGGTGACTCACACTGTAAAGCAGATAACTCAGCCGAAGAGATAGCTACTAAAACAAAACTTTCCAAGATAGAAGCTTAATATCTATGGAATGCATAGGTTCAAACGGAACCCCTTGAAGAACATTAAGAACCAAATTTAGGCTCCATGTGGAGCAACAGGTTTAAATACAGGCTTGATCCTGACCAAGGCCTGACTAAACGCTTGAACGTCTGGGACATCTGCCAGACGTTTGTGTAAAATAGACAAAGCAGATATTTTTCCTTTTTAAGGAACTAACTGATAATCCCTTCTCCAATCCTTCTTGGAGAAAGGACAAAATTCTAGGAATCCTAATCTTACTCCATGAGTAACCCTTGGATTCACACCAACAAAGATCTGCGCCAAATCTTATAATAGATTTTCCTGGTGACAGGCTTTCTAGCCTGAATCAGGATATCAATGACCGACTCAGAGAAACCACGCTTTGATAGAATCAGGCGTTCAATGTCCAAGCAGTCAGACGCTGCAAATAAACAATTAACCCCTTAATGTAAAAACCGGATTGAAAAAACTTCAAAACCTGTAAAATAACGTTCAGCACCTTGCCACAGCTCTGCTGTGGCGACTACCTGCCCTTTAGGAACGATTTATGGGGGGGGGGAAACCTCTTTACAGCCCTCAAATACAGCAGGAATCTCTGGAGAAGTAGCTGGATGCTTCTGAGGTAAATAAACTGTGCAACTGAAAATAGACCCCCTCCCACCTCACTCGATGTTATGGGGCCTAAAAAACACCACAGAGTGTTTCTTAAACTAGCCATGTTGGTTAATAACCCTTTAACAAGCCACAAAGACCCCTTAAAGTCCCTCAAAAACATAATTTATGCTTACCTGATAAAATTATTTCTCTTGTGGTGTATCCAGTCCACGGGTTCATCCATTACTTGTGGGATATTCTCCTTCCCAACAGGAAGCTGCAAGAGTACACCCACAGCAGAGCTGTCTATATAGCTCCTCCCCTAACTGCCACCCCCAGTCATTCGACCGAAGACAAGCAAGAAAAAGGAGAAACTATAGGGTGCAGTGGTGACTGTAGTTTAAAAATAAAAAACACCTGCCTTAAATTGACAGGGCGGGCCGTGGACTGGATACACCACAAGAGAAAGACATTTATCAGGTAAGCATAAATTTTGTTTTCTCTTGTAAGGTGTATCCAGTCCACGGGTTCATCCATTACTTGTGGGATACCAATACCAAAGCTTTAGGACACGGATGAAGGGAGGGACAAGGCAGGAACTTAAACGGAAGGCACCACTGCCTGCAAGACCTCTCTCCCAAAAATAGCCTCAGAGGAAGCAAAAGTATCAAATTTGTAGAATTTAGAAAAAGTATGAAGCGAAGACCAAGTCACCGCCTTACAAATCTGTTCAACAGAGGCCTCATTTTTAAAAGCCCATGTGGAAGCTACCGCTCTAGTGGAATGAGCTGTAATTCTTTCAGGAGGCTACTGGGCCAGCAGTCTCATAAGCTAAACGGATTATGCTTCTCAGCCAAAAAGAAAGAGAAGATGCCGAAGCCTTTTGGCCTCTCCTCTGTCCAGAGTAGACAACAAACAAAGCAGATGTTTGACGAAAATCCTTAGTAGCTTGTAGATAAAACTTTAAAGCACGAACCACGTCAAGATTGTGTAATAGACGTTCCTTCTTTGAAGAAGGATTAGGACACAGTGACGGAACTACAATCTCCTGATTGATATTCTTATTAGATACCACCTTAGGAAGAAATCCAGGTTTGGTACGCAACACTACCTTATCTGTATGGAATATCAGATAAGGGGAATCACACTGTAAGGCAGATAACTCTGAAACTCTTCAAGCCGAAGAGATAGCTACCAATGTATGGAATGCAGAGGTTCAAACGGAACCCCTTGAACTAAATTTAAACTCCATGGCGGAGCAACAGGTTTAAACACAGGCTTGATTCTAACTAAAGCCTGACAAAACGCCTGAATGTCTGGAACATCTGCCAGACGCTTGTGCAGAAGGACAGAGCAGAAATCTGTCCCTTTAAGGAACTAGCTGACAATCCCTTCTCCAATCCCTCTTGAATAAAGGATAATATCCTAGGAATCCTGACTTTACTCCATGAGTAACCCTTGGATTCACACCAATGAAGATATTTACACCATATCTTATGATAGATTTTCCTGGTGACAGGCTTTCGAGCCTGAATTAAGGTATCAATGACCGACTCGGAGAAACCACGTTTTGATAGAATCAAGCGTTCAATCTCCAAGCAGTCAGCTGCAGAGAAATTAGATTTGGATGTTTGAATGGACCTTGAAGTAGAAGGTCCTGTCTCAGCGGCAGAGTCCATGGTGGAAGGGATGATATGTCCACCACATAAGCCAGGCTGAAGGACCAGGGCACTGCTAGAGCATCTATTAGCGCTGCCTGGGGATCCCTTGACCTGGACCCGTAACAGGGAAGCTTGGCGTTCTGACGAGACGCCATCAGATCCACTTCTGGTTTGCTTCATAGTTGAATCAGCTGGGCAAATACCTCCGGATGGAGCTCCCACTCCCCGGGATGAAAATTCTGCCGACTTAGAAAATCCGCCTCCCAGTTCTCTACTCCTGGGATATGGATAGCTGAGAGATGGCAAGAGTGAACCTCTGCCCATAGAATTATCTTTGAAACCTCCAACATTTCCAGGGGGCTTCTTGTCCCCCCCTGATGGTTGATATAGGCTACAGTCGTGACATTGTCCGACTGAAATCTGATGAACCTGACCGCAGCTAGCTGAGGCCAAGCCTGAAGAGCATTGAATATCGCTCTCAGTTCCAGAATGTTTATCGGAAGGAGGGCTTCCTCCTGAGTCCACGAACCCTGAGCCTTCAGGGAGTTCCATACTGCGCCCCAGCCCAGAAGGCTGGCATCTGTCGTGACTATAGTCCACTCTGACCTGCGGAAACTTATTCCCCTGGACAGATGGACCCGAGAGAACCACCAGAGAAGAGAATACCTGGTCTCTTGATCCAGATTTAGCAGAGGGGACAAATCTGTGTAATCCCCATTCCACTGATTGAGCATGCAAATTTGCAGTGGTCTGAGATGTAGGCGGGCAAACTGAACTATGTCCATTGCCGCTACCATTAGGCCGATTACTTCCATACACTGAGCCACTGACGGCCGAGAAGTGGAATGAAGAGCACGGCAGGAAGTTAGAAGCTTTGATAACCTGACCTCTGTCAGAAAAATTTTCATTTCTACTGAATCTATCAGTGTTCCTAGGAAGGAAACTCTTGTGAGAGGGGAGAGAGAACTCTTTTCTTCGTTCACCTTCCACCCGTGAGACCTCAGAAAGGCCAGAACAATGTCCATATGGGACTTGGCGATTTGAAAAGTCGATGCCTGAATCAGAATGTCGTCTAGGTAAGGAGCCACCGCTATGCCCCGTGGCCTTAGAACCGCCAGTAGGGACCCTAGAACCTTCGTAAAGATTCTTCGTACCGTGGCTAACCCGAAGGGAAGAGCCACAAACTGATAATGCCTGTCTAAGAAGGCGAACCTGAGGAACTGATGGTGATCTCTGTGAATTGGAATGTGGAGATAAGCATCCTTTAAGTCCACTGTAGTCATATATTGACCCTCCTGGATCATAGGGAGGATGGTTCGGATAGTCTCCATCTTGAAGGATGGGACCCTGAGAAATTAGTTTAGGATCTTGAGATCCAAGATTGGTCTGAAAGTTCCCTCTTTTTTGGGAACTATAAACAGATTTGAATAGAAGCCCTGCCCCTGTTCCTCCCTTGGAACTGGGTAGATCACTCCCATAACCAGTAGGTCTTGAACACAACGTAAGAATGCCTCTCTCTTTATCTGGTTTACAGATAATTGTGAGAGATGAAATCTCCCCTTTGGAGATGAAGCTTTGAAGTCCAGAAGATATCCCTGGGAAACAATCTCTAATGCCCAGGGATCCTGGGCATCTCTTGCCCAAGCCTGGGCGAAGAGAGAGAGTCGGCCCCCCACTAGATCCAGTCCCGGATCGGGGGCTACTCCTTCATGCTGTCTTAGAAGCAGCCGCAGGTTTCTTGGCCTGCTTCCCCTTGTTCCAAGCCTGGTTAGGTCTCCAGACTGGTTTGGGCTGCGTGAAATTTCCCTCTTGTTTTGCATTAGGGGGAACTGAAGCTGCGCCACTCTTGAAGTTTCGAAAGGAACGAAAATTATTCTGTTTGGTCCTTAACTTATTGGACCTATCCTGAGGAAGGGCGTGACCTTTTCCTCCAGTAATATCAGAAATTATCTCCTTCAGACCGGGCCCGAATAGGGTCTGTCCCTTGAAGGGGATGTTAAGAAGCTTAGACTTTGAAGTAACGTCTGCTGACCAGGACTTAAGCCATAGCGCCCTACGCGCCAAAATGGCAAAACCTGAATTCTTAGCCGTTAGCTTGGCTAAATGAAAAATGGCGTCAGAAATAAAGGAGTTAGCTAACTTAAGAGCTTTAATCCTGTCAAGAATATCGTCTAACGGGGTCTCCACCTGTAGAGCCTCCTGAAGAGACAAACCAAAAAGCCGCTGCAGCAGTAACTGGGGCAATGCATGCAAGAGGCTGGAGAATAAAACCTTGATGCATAAAAATTTTCTTAAGGAGACCCTCCAATATTTTATCTGTAGGATCTAGGAAAGCACAACTGTCCTCGACGGGGATAGTTGTACGCTTAGCTAGGGTGGAGACTGCTCCCTCCACCTTAGGAACCGTCTGCCACGAGTCCCGTATGGTGGCATCTATGGGAAACATTTTTTTTAAAAGCAGGAGGGGGAGAGAACGGCACACCTGGTCTATCCCATTCCTTGGTAATAATTTCCGAAAATCTCTTAGGGACTGGAAAAACATTGGTGTAAACAGGTACTGCAAAGTATTTGTCCTTTTTACACAATTTCTCTGGAACCACAATGGGGTCACAGTCATCCAGAGTCGCTAAAACCTCCTTAAGCAATAAGCGGAGGTGTTCAAGCTTGAATTTAAACGCTGTCATCTCAGAATCAGACTGAAGTAACGCCTTCCCTGAGTCTGAAATATCACCCACAGATAGAAGCTCACCTGCCTCGGCTTCTGAGCATTGTGAGGGTATATCGGACACAGGCAATAAAGCGTCAGAAAGCTCTGTATTAATTCTAGCCCCAAAGCTGTCTCGCTTTCCTTGTAGCCCTGGCAGTTTGGAAAATACCTCTGTGAGGGTAGCATTCATAACTGCCGCCATGTCCTGTAAGGTAAAAGAATTAGACGCGCTAGATGTACTTGGCGTCACTTGAGCTATAGATTCTGACACATGGGGAGAGTTAGATGGCATAATCTCCCTCTTTTCAGTCAGAGAATCCCTTGGAGATAAATCTTTAAGCACCATAATATGGTCTTTATAGTTTATAGAAATATCAGTACATTTGGTACACATTCTAAGAGGGGATTCCACAATGGCTTCCAAACATATTGAACAAGGAGTATCCTCTATGTCAGACATGTTTAACAGACTAGTAATTTGACAAGCAAGCTTGGAAAACACTTTAATAAAGGTGAAACAGCAATTAAACAAAAACGTTACTGTGCCTTTAAGAGAAAAAAACTAGCACTTAAACTGCAAAACAGTGAAAAAATACAGTAAAATCTTTGAAATTTTTACAGTGTGAATAAGGGACTAAAGCAGCATTGCACCCACTTGCAAATGGATGATTAACCCCTTAGGCCCCAAACCGGATTGAAAAACGTTGAAAATCAATTGAGCACCATGCCACAGCTCTGCTGAGGCTCCTACCTGCCCTTAAATACGATTTTGTGCAGAAATAACCCCTTTGAAATGGTTCTCAGATGCCAGAGGACTCTTCTAGGGAAGCTGGATGTCTCAGTCTGTATTAAAACTGCGCAGTTAGAACACTAAAATAGGCCCCTCCCACCATGTACTGGATGTCAGAGGGGCCTTAAGAAAATACTCCTAGGAGTATCTGACTAGCCATGTGAAAACTAGGCCCCAAATAAAGACTTATCTCCCTCAGAGAAAAAACATCCTATTTATGAAATCATGTAAACGTTTTGTCACTAAGCAATATGAATATTAACTTGAGTATTAACCCTGTTATGTAAGCATGATCCCAGTCGCTGTTAAATCACTGCATCAGGCTTACCTCAAATACACAAGGCTCTGTCAGCATTTTCTAGAACTTATTCCTCTCTCTAGAAATAAAAATACTGAACATACCTCAAAGCAGGTAATCTGCAGGCCGGTCCCACAACTGAAGTTTTCCCATATTCATCAGTTATGTGTGAGAACAGCAATGGACCTTAGTTACAAACCGCTAAGATCATCAAATCTCCAGGCAGAATTCTTCTTTTAATTTCTGCCTGAGAGAAAAACAGTACAACGCCGGTACCGTTTAAAAATAACAAATTCTTGATTGAAGGTAAAACTACACTAAGTCACCACATATCTCTTGATACTTCCTTTCTTGTCAAGAGTTGCAAGAGAATGACTGGGGGTGGTAGTTAAGGGAGGAGCTATATAGACAGCTTTGCTGTGGGTGTCCTCTTGCAACTTCCTGTTGGGAAGGAGAATATCCCACAAGTAATGGATGAACCCGAGGACTGGATACACCATACAAGAGAAAAACGTTTTATTTGTAATTAAACCAAAACGTTTTTTCCTATTAGTGTCACCAGTAACTATGAGCCCTTTATGCAAGCTTGGATTCCTCTTTTACTGAATACAGCTTACCTTTCCCTCATGGGATATTGCCAGCCTTTTCTAGAAATAACAGTCTGTCTAGAAAAAAATAGACTGAACATACCTTAATGCAGTTTAGCAGGCAGAGAGAATGACTGGGGGGTGGAACTTAGGGAGGAGCTACATGGACTGCTCTGCTGAGGGTGCTCTCTCTGCCACTTCCTGTAGGGAAGGAGAATATCCCATAAGTATGGATGAATCCGTGGACTCGATACATCTTACAAGAGAAAAAACCTGTGTAACGTGTCAGTTGCTTCCTTGCTGTAAGTGATATATGATAAGTACATATCCTGAAAAAGAACCTCATAACACCTTTGAAACGCGTAAGGTTCATATTCTTTTGAGAAACATATTTTTGAGGCTGATGGCCTCTCTATGAGAAAGAGAGTTTCTTTAACGTGGCAAGGATATCATTAACGATTTCCAGTGTGTCACTTTATGTATATTTGAAGACGCAGAGAAATTGTTAATTTTAAACGTTCTAAGGATACCTCATTGTATTGAGGTTAAAAAGTGTGAGTTTATATAACTACGGCCTATGTTGTATGTATATTATAATAAAAGGATAAAACACTATTAGCCTTCCTGGTTTTGTGTTTTTTCCCTCATCTATGGCCCTGTCGTTATACCTTTGAACGGAGAGAGACTGCCTTATGAGGAAAATATTGGAAGTTTCTGCCTGCCATAATCTCCTATCCATACTCTGAGAGTGCCTGTTACTTACCTCATATGTGATTGAGGTTGAATCAAGTAAGCGTACATCCAACAGGGGGAGACAAAATATATCCCTATCGCTTGGCACAAGATATCAAGATATAAGGACTTATTTTGCACTATATATAGAATCAATTTTATAAATATATTTTTTGTATATATATATATATTTACTATTTATTTTTTATGATATTTATGCATTTATACATATGTTTTTAAAGAGTATTTATTATGTATGCCTAACGTAACTGTTTTTAATATTCATGCACTTCATATTTTGAACTTACAGGTTGATAATAACATATTAATTGGGAATTGTAGGATCTTATGAATTGCATAGTGATTTAATATGCAATTCTGTATCAGAATATGATATAATTTTATATTTATATCAGGTTGTGTAGTGTGACCTCTTTGATTAAGCGCCATCTCCATTTCCTGTATTTGTGTGTGTGTGTGTATATGTATATATATATATATATATATATATATATATATATATATATATATATATATATATATATACACATACATATATACACACACACATATATATATATATACAGTGGGACCTCGGTTTACGAATTTAATCCATTCTCCGGGACGTTTCGTATTTCGAAAAATTCGTAAACCGAAACACGGTTTCCCATAGGAATGCATTGAAAACCAATTAATGCGTTCCGGAGGTGAGAAAAAAAAGTCAAATACAGTATTTTATCTGTTCAAAACTCTTTATAAAGTGCACTTTAAAGGCATAAATACTGTACAGGGACATGATTAATCAAGCAATAACATTTCAAACATCCAACTTTATGTTTTAAAACATCACACATCAACTTTTAAAACATGGCAGACTGTTGGTAACATGGTACAGTACACTTTAACTGTACATAAATAACACGTCAACAGGGAAAACATGGAAAATAGCAAAACAATTTCAACACTGTTTGGAAGATGAGGAGGACAAGGGCAATTGGGCAGCACTAACACAAGCAGGTTCTTCATGTCTAGGCTGTTTTTGTAGGAACCTTTCCATTGTCTGCTGCCTCTGGCGCCATTTAAGCATCCTTCGGAAAGGGGACATGATGTCTGTGTCAAAACTGCTCACAAGTCTGTGGGCTAGAGCCTTATCTTTGTGGTGCTGCTGTACAAAAGTCTGTAGGTTTACCCACATTTGGCATGCCTCCTTGAGTTCCGTGGAAGAGAGCTGTTCCTCACTCATTTCCTCCTCCTCAAATGCGATCTGCTCCTCCATCGACTCCTCCTGCAATTCCACCAGCTCCTCGGTGGTTAGGTCACGGTAGTGTTCCTCCACCAGCTCGTAGACATCCTCCTCAGTCACCTCCAGGCCCATGGTCCTCCCCAAGGAAACAATTTCCTCCAACACTGTTGACTCTGGTGCAGGTGCAGAAGCACTGGAGGCAGGTTTTACAACACAGTCTGGCCAAAGGTTGCGTCAAGCAGAATTTAGGTTTGTCTGGCTGACCCCGGCCCAGGCAATGGTGATAATCTGCAGACAGCTCACAATGTCAAAATGCTCTCTCCAAAATTCATGGAGGGTGAGGCTTGAGCGATCTGTCATCTCAAAGCATCGCTGGAAAAGCTCCCTTGTGTAGATTTTTTTAAAATTGGAGATGACCTGCTGGTCCATTGGCTGGAGTAGTGGGGTGGTGTTAGGCGGAAGGAACATGACCTTGATGAAATTAAAGTCCTCCAGCAAGTCTTCCTCGAGGCCTGGAGGATGGGCAGGAGCATTGTCCATGAGCAGCATGGCCTTGAGTGGCAGGTTATTGTCCACAAGGTACTTCTTCACAGCAGGACCAAAAACCGCATTGACCCACTTCACAAACAAGAGGCGTGTGACCCAAGCCTTTGGGTTAGACTGCCACAAAACGCTCAACTGCTCCTTGTTCACCTTGTGTTTCTTGAAGGCCCATGGGGTCTCTGAATGGTAGACAAGCAGGGGCTTGATCTTAAGGTCCCCACTGGCGTTGGCGCAGAACAGGAGGGTAAGACTGTCCTTCATCGGCTTGTGGCCAGGCAATGAGGTCTCCTGTTCTGTGATGAAGGTACGCTTTGGCATCCTCTTCCAGAAGAGTCCAGTCTCGTCGCAGTTGAAGACCTGCTGAGGAAGGTAGCCCTCTGAAACTATGACCTCCAGGAACTCCATAGCAAAATCTTCAGCTGCAGCAACATCGGAACTTGCAGCCTCTCCATGCCTGACCACACTGTGGATGCCAGATCTGTTCTTGAACCTTTCGAACCACCCCCTGCTGGCCTTGAAGCCTTCTGCATCTGCTGACATTCCTGGCTGTTTGAGGAGGTCAGCATGCAAGGCCTTGGCTTTTTCGCAGCTGATCGCCTTGGTCACTGAGTCCCCTGCACGCTGCTTCTGTTCAATCCAGAGCAGGAGCAACTTCTCAACCTCCTCCAGAACAGGTGGCCATTGCTTGGAGACCCGGGTGACTCCCTTGGCTGCATCTCTCCCAGTAATCTTCTCTTTCATTTAGAGGATTGTACCGATTGTGGATGCACTCCTTCCATACTCTTTGGCAAGGTCAGTCAATCGCATTCCTCCTTCATGCTTCCTGATGATTTCCTTCTTGTCCTCAAGCAAAAACATAATTTAAGTAAGAACTTACCTGATAAATTCATTTCTTTCATATTAGCAAGAGTCCATGAGCTAGTGACGTATGGGATATACATTCCTACCAGGAGGGGCAAAGTTTCCCAAACCTCAAAATGCCTACAAATACACCCCTCACCACACCCACAAATCAGTTTAACGAATAGCCAAGAAGTGGGGTGATAAGAAAAAAGCGCGAAAGCATATAAAATAAGGAATTGGAATAATTGTGCTTTATACAAAAAAATCATAACCACCACAAAAAAGGGCGGGCCTCATGGACTCTTGCGAATATGAAAGAAATGAATTTATCAGGTAAGTTCTTACATAAATTATGTTTTCTTTCATGTAATTAGCAAGAGTCCATGAGCTAGTGACGTATGGGATAATGACTACCCAAGATGTGGATCTTTCCACGCAAGAGTCACTAGAGAGGGAGGGATAAAATAAAGACAGCCAATTCCTGCTGAAAATAATCCACACCCAAAATAAAGTTTAATGAAAACATAAGCAGAAGATTCAAACTGAAACCGCTGCCTGAAGTACTTTTCTACCAAAAACTGCTTCAGAAGAAGAAAATACATCAAAATGGTAGAATTTAGTAAAAGTATGCAAAGAGGACCAAGTAGCTGCTTTGCAAATCTGATCAACCGAAGCTTCATTCCTAAACACCCAGGAAGTAGAAACTGACCTAGTAGAATGAGCTGTAATCCTTTGAGGCGGGGATTTACCCGACTCGACATAGGCATGATGAATTAAAGATTTCAACCAAGATGCCAAAGAAATGGCAGAAGCTTTCTGGCCTTTTCTAGAACCGGAAAAGATAACAAATAGACTAGAAGTCTTTCGGAAAGACTTAGTAGCTTCAACATAATATTTCAAAGCTCTAACAACATCCAAAGAATGCAACGATTTCTCCTTAGAATTCTTAGGATTAGGACATAATGAAGGAACCACAATTTCTCTACTAATGTTGTTGGAATTCACAACCTTAGGTAAAAATTCAAAAGAAGTTCGCAACACCGCCTTATCCTGATGAAAAATCAGAAAAGGAGACTCGCAAGAAAGAGCAGATAATTCAGAGACTCTTCTGGCAGAAGAGATCGCCAAAAGGAACAAAACTTTCCAAGAAAGTAATTTAATGTCCAATGAATGCATGGGTTCAAAAGGAGGAGCTTGAAGAGCCCCCAGAACCAAATTCAAACTCCAAGGAGGAGAAATTGACTTAATGACAGGTTTTATACGAACCAAAGCTTGTACAAAACAATGAATATCAGGAAGATTAGCAATCTTTCTGTGAAAAAGAACAGGAAGAGCAGAGATTTGTCCTTTCAAAGAACTTGTGGATAAACCTTTATCTAAACCATCCTGAAGAAACTGTAAAATTCTCAGAATTCTAAAAGAATGCCAAGAAAAATGATGAGAAAGACACCAAGAAATATAAGTCTTCCAGACTCTATAATATATCTCTCTAGATACAGATTTACGAGCCTGTAACATAGTATTAAACACAGAGTCAGAGAAACCTCTTTGACCAAGAATCAAGCGTTCAATCTCCATACCTTTAAATTTAAGGATTTGAGATCCTGATGGAAAAAAGGACCTTGCGACAGAAGGTCTGGTCTTAGCGGAAGAGTCCACGGATGGCAAGAGGCCATCCGGACAAGATCCGCATACCAAAATCTGTGAGGCCATGCCGGAGCTACCAGCAGAACAAACGAGCATTCCTTCAGAATCTTGGAGATTACTCTTGGAAGAAGAACTAGAGGCGGAAAGATATAGGCAGGATGATACTTCCAAGGAAGTGATAATGCATCCACTGCTTCCGCCTGAGGATCCCGGGATCTGGACAGATATCTGGGAAGTTTCTTGTTTAGATGAGACGCCGTCAGATCTATTTCTGGAAGCTCCCACATTTGAACAATCTGAAGAAATACCTCTGGGTGAAGAGACCATTCGCCCGGATGCAACGTTTGGCGACTGAGATAATCCGCTTCCCAATTGTATATACCTGGGATATGAACCGCAGAGATTAGACAGGAGCTGGATTCCACCCAAACCAGAATTTGAGATACTTCTTTCATAGCCAGAGGACTGTGAGTCCCTCCTTGATGATTGATGTATGCCACAGTTGTGACATTGTCTGTCTGAAAACAAATGAACGATTCTCTCTTCAGAAGAGGCCAAGACTGAAGAGCTCTGAAAATTGCACGGAGTTCCAAAATATTGATCGGTAATCTCACCTCCTGAGATTCCCAAACTCCTTGTGCCGTCAGAGATCCCCACACAGCTCCCCAACCTGTAAGACTTGCATCTGTTGAAATTACAGTTCAGGTCGGAAGAACAAAAGAAGCCCCCTGAAATAAACGATGGTGATCTGTCCACCACGTTAGAGAGTCGTACAATCGGTTTTAAAGATATTAATTGAGATATCTTTGTGTAATCCCTGCACCATTGATTCAGCATACAGAGCTGAAGAGGTTGCATGTGAAAACGAGCAAAGGGGATCGCGTCCGATGCAGCAGTCATAAGACCTAGAATTTCCATGCATAAGGCTACCGAAGGGAATGATTGTGACTGAAGGTTTCGACAAGCTGAAATCAATTTTAGACGTCTCTTGTCTGTCAAAGACAGAGTCATGGACACTGAATCTATCTGGAAACCCAGAAAGGTTACCCTTGTCTGAGGAGTCAATGAACTTTTTGGTGAATTGATCCTCCAACCATGATCTTGAAGAAACACCACAAGTCGATTCGTATGAGATTCTGCTAAATGTAAAGACTGAGCAAGTACCAAGATATCGTCCAAATAAGGAAATACCACAATACCCTGTTCTCTGATTACAGACAGAAGGGCACCGAGAACCTTTGTAAAAATTCTTGGAGCTGTAGCTAGGCCAAACGGCAGAGCCACAAACTGGTAATGCTTGTCCAGAAAAGAGAATCTCAGGAACTGACAATGATCTGGATGAATCGGAATATGCAGATATGCATCCTGTAAATCTATTGTGGACATATAATGCCCTTGCTGAACAAAAGGCAAGATAGTCCTTACAGTTACCATTTTGAACGTTGGTATCCTTACATAACGATTCAATATTTTTAGATCCAGAACTGGTCTGAAGGAATTCTCCTTCTTTGGTACAATGAAGAGATTTGAATAAAACCCCAGCCCCTGTTCCAGAACTGGAACTGGCATAATTACTCCAGCCAACTCTAGATCTGAAACACATTTCAGAAATGCTTGAGCTTTCACTGGATTTACTGGGACACGGGAAAGAAAAAATCTCTTTGCAGGAGGTCTTATCTTGAAACCAATTCTGTACCCTTCTGAAACAATGTTCTGAATCCAAAGATTGTGAACAGAATTGATCCAAATTTCTTTGAAAAAACGAAACCTGCCCCCTACCAGCTGAGCTGGAATGAGGGCCGCACCTTCATGTGGACTTAGAAGCTGGCTTTGCTTTTCTAGAAGGCTTGGATTTATTCCAGACTGGAGATGGTTTCCAAACTGAAACTGCTCCTGAGGATGAAGGATCAGGTTTTTGTTCTTTGTTGAAACGAAAGGAACGAAAACGATTATTAGCCCTGTTTTTACCCTTAGATTTTTTATCCTGTGGTAAAAAAGTTCCTTTCCCACCAGTAACAGTTGAGATAATAGAATCCAACTGAGAACCAAATAATTTGTTACCCTGGAAAGAAATGGAAAGTAGAGTCGATTTAGAAGATATATCAGCATTCCAAGTTTTAAGCCATAAAGCTCTTCTAGCTAAAATAGCTAGAGACATAAACCTGACATCAACTCTGATAATATCAAAAATGGCATCACAGATAAAATTATTAGCATGTTGAAGAAGAATAATATTATGAGAATCATGATCTGTTACTTGTTGCGCTAAAGTTTCCAACCAAAAAGTTGAAGCTGCAGCAACATCAGCCAATGATATAGCAGGTCTAAGAAGATTACCTGAACATAGATAAGCTTTTCTTAGAAAGGATTCAATTTTCCTATCTAAAGGATCCTTAAACGAAGTACCATCTGACGTAGGAATAGTAGTACGTTTAGCAAGGGTAGAAATAGCCCCATCAACTTTAGGGATTTTGTCCCAAAATTCTAATCTGTCAGACGGCACAGGATATAATTGCTTAAAACGTTTAGAAGGGGTAAATGAATTACCCAAATTATTCCATTCTCTGGAAATTACTTCAGAAATAGCACCAGGAACAGGAAAAACTTCTGGAATAACCACAGGAGATTTAAAGACCTTATCTAAACGTTTAGATTTAGTATCAAGAGGACCAGAATCCTCAATTTCTAAAGCAATTAGTACTTCTTTAAGTAAAGAACGAATAAATTCCATTTTAAATAAATATGAAGATTTATCAGCATCAACCTCTGAGACAGAATCCTCTGAACCAGAAGAGTCATTAGAATCAGAATGATGATGTTCATTTAAAAATTCATCTGTATAAAGAGAAGTTTTAAAAGATTTTTTAAGTTTACTAGAAGGAGGAATAACAGACATAGCCTTCTTGATGGATTCAGAAACAAAATCTCTTATGTTATCAGGAACATTCTGAACATTAGATGTTGATGGAACTGCAACAGGTAATGGTACATTACTAAAGGAAATATTATCTGCATTAACAAGTTTGTCATGACAATTAATACAAACAACAGCTGGAGGAACAGCTACCAAAAGTTTACAGCAGATACACTTAGCTTTGGTAGTTCCAGCACCAGACAGCGATTTTCCTGAAGTATCTTCTGACTCAGATGCAACGTGAGACATCTTGCAATATGTAAGAGAAAAAACAACATATAAAGCAAAATTGATCAAATTCCTTAAATGACAGTTTCAGGAATGGGAAAAAATGCCAAGGAACAAGCTTCTAGCAACCAGAAGCAAAGAAAAATGAGACTTAAATAATGTGGAGACAAAAGCGACGCCCATATTTTTTTTTAGCGCCAAATAAGACGCCCACATTATTTGGCGCCTAAATGCTTTTGGCGCCAAAAATGACGCCACGTCCGGAACGCCGACATTTTTGGCGCAAAAGAACGTAAAAAATGACGCAACTTCCAGCGACACGTATGACGCCGGAAACAGAAAAGATTTTTTGCGCCAAAAAGTCCGCGCCAAGAATGACGCAATAAAATGAAGCATTTTCAGCCCCCGCAAGCCTAACAGCCCACAGGGAAAAAAGTCAAATTTTTAAGGTAAGAAAAATAATTGATTCAAGTGCATTATCCCAAATATGAAACTGACTGTCTGAAAATAAGGAATGTTGAACATCCTGAGTCAAGGCAAATAAATGTTTGAATACATATATTTAGAACTTTATTAAAAAAAGTGCCCAACCATAGCTTAGAGTGTCACAGAAAATAAGACTTACTTACCCCCAGGACACTCATCTACATGTTTGTAGAAAGCCAAACCAGTACTGAAACGAAAATCAGCAGAGGTAATGGTATATATATATATATATATATAAGAGTATATCGTCGATCTGAAAAGGGAGGTAAGAGATGAATCTCTACGACCGATAACAGAGAACCTATGAAATAGACCCCGTAGAAGGAGATCATTGAATTCAAACAGGCAATACTCTCCTCACATCCCTCTGACATTCACTGCACGCTGAGAGGAAAACCGGGCTCCAACCTGCTGTGGAGCGCATATCAACGTAGAATCTAGCACAAACTTACTTCACCACCTCCATAGGAGGCAAAGTTTGTAAAACTGATTTGTGGGTGTGGTGAGGGGTGTATTTGTAGGCATTTTGAGGTTTGGGAAACTTTGCCCCTCCTGGTAGGAATGTATATCCCATACGTCACTAGCTCATGGACTCTTGCTAATTACATGAAAGAAATCATCTCCTTCTTCCTCTTCCCAGCTTCCGCTGCTTTCTTGGGTGCCATGACACCACCGTCCCTAAGTATGCAAAAAAAATTAAAAATGCTTTACACCCACATGAGCTGGCATGGAAAACAACCCCACAATGCAAAAAAGGCATGCACAGCACATGAGCTGGCATGGAAACCACACTAAAAGGCATGCACAGCAGATGAGCTGTAACAGGCATGCACAGCAGATGAGCTGTAACAGCCATGCACAGCAGATGAGCTGTAACAGCCATGCACAGCAGATGAGCTGTAACAGGCATGCACAGCACATGAGCTGGCATGGAAATCACCCCCAGAATGCAGAACACACAGTAAAAGGCATGCAAACAACCAAGCTCAGCTCCCTACCTTTCCACTTCTTGAGATGCACCAAAAAGGCTCCAAAACCTGCTCCAAAACCTGCTGCCAATGGCTCCAAATCACGCAGGGGGCGAATCTATAAACCAGGACACTCGTATTGCGGGAAAAATTTGTAAACCGAGGCATTTTTTCTCTGAAATTTTAATTCGTAAACCGATTTTTCGTTTACCGAGGCGCGCGTTAACCGAGGTCCCTATATATATATATATATATATATATATATATATATATATATATATATATATATATATATATATATATATATATATATATATATATATATATATATATATATATATATACACACACACACATACATACATACATACTTTATGTTATATTTCCGACTCAAAGAGTTTAAATGTCTCAGAACAATGGGTGCTTGAATTTACAACTATAACTAAAGGCAGAAAATGCCTTTTTGATTGGCTCCTAATAAGTAATGTTACAACATTGCATTAAAAAAAGCTAAAGTAATTTCTAAAATAGAGTATTTGTAGATGAAAAAATACAATTAAACTGAATTTTAAGGGATAGTATTAAAAAAAATGGCAAAGTAGGAATGAGTTGTACCAGATTCATCCATCCTGGCAATAGCTTGTTCTGCTTTCTGTTGTAAAGCAAGAAGAGCTGCCTGTCTTCCTTTCAGAGCCCTAAGCTGCTCCTGCTGTTGTAGCATCCTGGTCAGCAACGCATGCTGCTTCTTCATATTCTTTAGTTCCTCCTTTGCCTTTTGCTGAGGATCTGCTGCCTAAAGGTGCAAAAACAGACAATTATGCTTAATTAGCAGAACATACTATAGCAAACACTGGACCACACATGTAAATCACAACTGATATGGTAATGATCAAAAGTTTAATATGCATTACTTTATTTTATGAGGGGAATAACTCTCTCCACTAGTTCAAGAGTTACTGTAATCTCTAAGGCCTAGGGCCACAATGCAACCAGACAATGTATTTTACTGCTCCTTTGACACCATAAGGCTGAACTGCACATGAATATGAATGAGGGAGAATTTTTTTTTATATATACTTGATCAATGATCCTCTCCAAGCAGCGAATGTGTGCAGGAGTAACAAACGAACACAAAAAATATGAAAAAAGTAATACATTTCTAATTGCATAGCATACCACAGTACCATAGTTGCCAACAGTCCCATTTTTGCCGGGACAGTCGCGGAATTTGGGACCCAGCCCCTGCCATTTAAATGTCCCGGACTGTCCCTGCACTCTGCCTCATGATTTGCTGCAATTACGAGTTCCGCCAGCACGTTACTGTCAATGTGAAGAAGCATAGCAGGAAACTGAATGGTAGCTGCAGCCTGTTTGTTTACAGAGGTGTTTGCCGTGGGGATGCTTCTGATTCAGCTCTAACAGGCTTCACACAGATGATCTTGTGGTAAGCCTGATAGAGAATGAATCTATTACTATGGAAACCTAATGTGAAATTGCTTGGTAGAATCTGCTTGTGCAGGTTACAGATATTTATCAGCTGTAGTAAGGTGAGTGAATAACTTATGGTTTAACTCAGTTAGTTTAAAGGACAGTGAGATTGGTCTGAGCTTTGGGGGTTTATCAGTGTTGCACTACTGTGTACTGCCCACTCCCTTTGATCACAGCTGAGTCCTGCAAACTGTGACTTTCCAGTAGTTAGCTCTGTGAAAGCAGATCTGCTTAGGTTAGTCAAGTAGTTTTGTATTCATGATCTTTCCTTTTCTTCCGGTTTCCTTTTCTTCATCTAAATTGCACAAGGTTCACAATTTAAAGTGATGGTAAATTCATACCAACTGCTCAACATCTCCGGACTAACTTTCATCCAAGCCCTCACTGAGAGACTGACAGGACTACATAAAACTCCTGTCCCATGCCGAAGAGTACTACCCTCCATAAGAGACAAAAAACAAAAAAATTCTGACACGTCTGTGCCAACCTCCTGGGACGAAAGGCAAAGAATGACTGGGGGAAGAGGGGAGAGGGAGGAGTATTTAAGCCTTTGGCTGGGTTGTCTTTGCCTCCTCCTGGTGGCCAGATTCTTAATTCCCGAAAGTGATGAATGCAGCAGTGGACTCTTTCCATTTAAGAAGAAAACCAAATATTGTATTGAATAAATCAGGTAAAAGTATATGCAGCATGATTAGTTCAGTCTTTTCTTCCATGGACTGGAGCCCCCCTCACTCTCTGGACCGGGAGCTTATTGGATTTATAACCCTGCCTGGATCCCTGCATTCACACAACTAAGGAACGTTATGGAGTGGTAAAGTTTAAACACTAAACTTTTTTACATACAAAAGGATGTTAATAAAATATTGAATTTCAGTAACAGATTTTCTGCATAAACTGCAGCACCAGCTCTGCAAAATAGTGAGCGAGTGCTGCAGCTATTATTCCTCTATACATACATTATAGGGAAATATGTTGTGTGTATGTCTCATGTGACTCCTGTGCTGTTACAATATAGCGGCATACATAGCCGCATCAAGCACTGGATAAGTATCCTAATAGAATACACTTTTCTTTAAATTTTTGGGGTAAGTTAGTAAAGAACTATACTCAGTTTTTGTATTATTACTAATTAGAAGTTTGTTTTAATGATTTTTAGTAGTCAGGTGTTTAATGTCTTTTTAACCCTGTACATCATCACTGATCTTTCTATGGGGTTTATGTTACAAGTAGCGTAGTTTCGCCGCCAGCAGCGAGACTGCACTATTTCCGATGACCAAAAGGGAGGATATAATAGTGTGGTCCTGCCGCTTGCGGTGGGACCCGCACTATTATAAACATGAAAACCCTTAACGACCAGCGACATACATAGTACGTTGTGGTCATTAATGGGGTTAAGTCCTTCAAATGTCATTTTAATAAAATTGTCATTTTGTGGCACAAAGACGTACTAATAAAAAAGAAAAAAAGTGTCAGAAGCATTAAAAAGGTTTAAGGAGAAAATTACAATCTATTATGGGAAGTATGATTTTATACATAAGACCTTAAATGCACTTTTTATAGCACGTGGACATTTTTTTCT
Organism: Bombina bombina; assembly: GCF_027579735.1. Classification (NCBI taxonomy): domain Eukaryota; kingdom Metazoa; phylum Chordata; class Amphibia; order Anura; family Bombinatoridae; genus Bombina; species Bombina bombina. The sequence goes on from NC_069500.1 coordinate 1,200,744,992, forward strand.
CTATATAGCTGAAGTTATGAAAATTCAATTCCATAACCCAATCTCCACCATTTTATTTGCTAAACTGAAACACTATTAGCTTAAATTAACGTTCGTGAGATACAACAAGAATAACTGTACGCAGTCTGATTGGTATGAAAAAACACAAATGGAACATTTATCTACAAAAAAAAAAAAAAAATCTTGTGAAAATGCATTCATAAAAAAAAAAAAAAAGAAATGCATTAAAAAGAGACACTTACAAGCATCTTTTGAAGAAATTTAAGGTAAGACTTTTCCTGGGCTTTCAGGTGATCAATTAAATTTGACAAACGCTCAACATTTGCAGACCTTTCATTTTTCTCAACAAGGTCATCTCTCAGTGATTTGGCCTTAGTGATATAGTCACGAATCTGCACAAGTCTACTCACAACCTACAGAAAAAAAAAAAAAAAATATATATATATATATATATATATATATATATATATATATATATATATATATATATATTTATATATATATATAAAGTGTAACCACGTAAACAGAAAAAAAGATGTCTAAATGTATACTTTCCAAACACCCCAGCTAAAAAAAAAAAGCTACTCCTCGAGATTTGCAATAACCAGCTTCCTATAACATAAGATGACTATTTCACATTCATAGTATGAATTTATGGATGTCTGTTATCCCTGCAAGCACAACCCATTTGAATAGGTTGTGGTTTCAAGCAGCTAAAACAACTATTTCATATACCTAAAAGAGACCTTTTCCATAGATTTTAAACAAGTCTTCTTAAAAACATTAAAGGGAAACCTTACAGTAGTACACTGTCCTTTTAAATAAAAATAAATGCTCTTTATGCCCTAAACAAATACTTTATGCTAAGATCCAACAAAATAAATAAAAACGTTAAAATACAGATTAATAGAACAGAAAAACAATATTTTAAAATAAGAATAACCATTTCAGTTTTCACCACTAAAAGTCAATACAATTGTCCATGCAGTTCATGTTCCATTAGACCTGTAAAGGGTGCATTTTAACGAGCGCTAGAAAAACATAATTTATGTAAGAACTTACCTGATAAATTCATTTCTTTCATATTAACAAGAGTCCATGAGCTAGTGACGTATGGGATATACATTCCTACCAGGAGGGGCAAAGTTTCCCAAACCTTAAAATGCCTATAAATACACCCCTCACCACACCCACAAATCAGTTTAACGAATAGCCAAGAAGTGGGGTGATAAGAAAAAGTGCGAAGCATATAAAATAAGGAATTGGAATAATTGTGCTTTATACAAAAAAATCATAACCACCACAAAAAAGGGTGGGCCTCATGGACTCTTGTTAATATGAAAGAAATGAATTTATCAGGTAAGTTCTTACATAAATTATGTTTTCTTTCATGTAATTAACAAGAGTCCATGAGCTAGTGACGTATGGGATAATGACTACCCAAGATGTGGATCTTTCCACACAAGAGTCACTAGAGAGGGAGGGATAAAATAAAGACAGCCAATTCCTGCTGAAAATAATCCACACCCAAAATAAAGTTTAACAAAAAACATAAGCAGAAGATTCAAACTGAAACCGCTGCCTGAAGAACTTTTCTACCAAAAACTGCTTCAGAAGAAGAAAATACATCAAAATGGTAGAATTTAGTAAAAGTATGCAAAGAAGACCAAGTTGCTGCTTTGCAGATCTGGTCAACCGAAGCTTCATTCCTAAACGCCCAGGAAGTAGATACTGACCTAGTAGAATGAGCTGTAATTCTTTGAGGCGGAGTTTTACCCGACTCAACATAGGCAAGATGAATTAAAGATTTCAACCAAGATGCCAAAGAAATGGCAGAAGCTTTCTGGCCTTTCCTAAAACCGGAAAAGATAACAAATAGACTAGAAGTCTTACGGAAAGATTTCGTAGCTTCAACATAATATTTCAAAGCTCTAACAACATCCAAAGAATGCAATGATTTCTCCTTAGAATTCTTAGGATTAGGACATAATGAAGGAACCACAATTTCTCTACTAATGTTGTTGGAATTCACAACTTTAGGTAAAAATTCAAAAGAAGTTCGCAACACCGCCTTATCCTGATGAAAAATCAGAAAAGGAGACTCACACGAAAGAGCAGATAATTCAGAAACTCTTCTAGCAGAAGAGATGGCCAAAAGGAACAAAACTTTCCAAGAAAGTAATTTAATGTCCAATGAATGCATAGGTTCAAACGGAGGAGCTTGAAGAGCTCCCAGAACCAAATTCAAACTCCAAGGAGGAGAAATTGACTTAATGACAGGTTTTATACGAACCAAAGCTTGTACAAAACAATGAATATCAGGAAGAATAGCAATCTTTCTGTGAAAAAGAACAGAAAGAGCAGAGATTTGTCCTTTCAAAGAACTTGCGGACAAACCCTTATCCAAACCATCCTGAAGAAATTGTAAAATTCTCGGTATTCTAAAAGAATGCCAAGAAAAATGATGAGAAAGACACCAAGAAATATAAGTCTTCCAGACTCTATAATATATCTCTCGAGATACAGATTTACGAGCCTGTAACATAGTATTAATCACGGAGTCAGAGAAACCTCTATGACCAAGAATCAAGCGTTCAATCTCCATACCTTTAAATTTAAGGATTTCAGATCCGGATGGAAAAATGGACCTTGTGACAGAAGGTCTGGTCTTAACGGGAGAGTCCATGGCTGGCAAGATGCCATCCGGACAAGATCCGCATACCAAAACCTGTGAGGCCATGCCGGAGCTATTAGCAGAACAAACGAGCATTCCCTCAGAATCTTGGAGATTACTCTTGGAAGAAGAACTAGAGGCGGAAAGATATAGGCAGGATGATACTTCCAAGGAAGTGATAATGCATCCACTGCCTCCGCCTGAGGATCCCGGGATCTGGACAGATACCTGGGAAGTTTCTTGTTTAGATGAGAGGCCATCAGATCTATCTCTGGGAGCCCCCACAATTGAACAATCTGAAGAAATACCTCTGGGTGAAGAGACCATTCGCCCGGATGCAACGTTTGGCGACTGAGATAATCCGCTTCCCAATTGTCTACACCTGGGATATGAACCGCAGAGATTAGACAGGAGCTGGATTCCGCCCAAACCAAAATTCGAGATACTTCTTTCATAGCCAGAGGACTGTGAGTCCCTCCTTGATGATTGATGTATGCCACAGTTGTGACATTGTCTGTCTGAAAACAAATGAACGATTCTCTCTTCAGAAGAGGCCAAAACTGAAGAGCTCTGAAAATTGCACGGAGTTCCAAAATATTGATCGGTAATCTCACCTCCTGAGATTCCCAAACTCCTTGTGCCGTCAGAGATCCCCACACAGCTCGCATGTGAAAACGAGCAAAGGGGATCGCGTCCGATGCAGCAGTCATAAGACCTAGAATTTCCATGCATAAGGCTACCGAAGGGAATGATTGTGACTGAAGGTTTCGACAAGCTGAAATCAATTTTAGACGTCTCTTGTCTGTTAAAGACAGAGTCATGGACACTGAATCTATCTGGAAACCCAGAAAGGTTACCCTTGTTTGAGGAATCAAAGAACTTTTTGGTAAATTGATCCTCCAACCATGATCTTGAAGAAACAACACAAGTCGATTCGTATGAGACTCTGCTAAATGTAAAGACGGAGCAAGTACCAAGATATCGTCCAAATAAGGAAATACCACAATACCCTGTTCTCTGATTACAGACAGAAGGGCACCGAGAATCTTTGTGAAAATTCTTGGAGCTGTAGCAAGGCCAAACGGTAGAGCCACAAATTGGTAATGCTTGTCTAGAAAAGAGAATCTCAGGAACTGATAATGATCTGGATGAATCGGAATATGCAGATATGCATCCTGTAAATCTATTGTGGACATATAATTCCCTTGCTGAACAAAAGGCAATATAGTCCTTACAGTTACCATCTTGAACGTTGGTATCCTTACATAACGATTCAATAATTTTAGATCCAGAACTGGTCTGAAGGAATTCTCCTTCTTTGGTACAATGAAGAGATTTGAATAAAACCCCATCCCCTGTTCCGGAACTGGAACTGACATAATTACTCCAGCCAACTCTAGATCTGAAACACAATTCAGAAATGCTTGAGCTTTCACTGGATTTACTGGGACATGGGAAAGAAAAAATCTCTTTGCAGGAGGTCTCATCTTGAAACCAATTCTGTACCCTTCTGAAACAATGTTCTGAATCCAAAGATTGTGAACAGATTTGATCCAAATTTCTTTGAAAAAACGTAACCTGCCCCCTACCAGCTGAACTGGAATGAGGGCCGTACCTTCATGTGAACTTAGAAGCAGGCTTTGCCTTTCTAGCAGGCTTGGATTTATTCCAGACTGGAGATGGTTTCCAAACTGAAACTGCTCCTGAGGACGAAGGATCAGGCTTTTGTTCTTTGTTGAAACGAAAGGAACGAAAACGATTGTTAGCCCTGTTTTTTACCTTTAGACTTTTTATCCTGTGGTAAAAAAGTTCCTTTCCCACCAGTAACAGTTGAAATAATAGAATCCAACTGAGAACCAAATAATTTGTTTCCCTGGAAAGAAATGGAAAGTAGAGTTGATTTAGAAGCCATATCAGCATTCCAAGTCTTAAGCCATAAAGCTCTTCTGGCTAAGATAGCCAGAGACATAAATCTAACATCAACTCTAATAATATCAAAAATGGCATCACAGATGAAATTATTAGCATGCTGGAGAAGAATAATAATATCATGAGAATCACGATTTGTTACTTGTTGCGCTAGAGTTTCCAACCAAAAAGTTGAAGCTGCAGCAACATCAGCCAATGATATAGCAGGTCTAAGAAGATTACCTGAACATAGATAAGCTTTTCTTAGAAAAGATTCAATTTTTCTATCTAAAGGATCCTTAAACGAGGTACCATCTGACGTAGGAATGGTAGTACGTTTAGCAAGGGTAGAAATAGCCCCATCAACTTTAGGGATTTTGTCCCAAAATTCTAACCTGTCAGGCGGAACAGGATATAATTGCTTAAAACGTTTAGAAGGAGTAAATGAATTACCCAATTTATCCCATTCCTTAGCAATTACTGCAGAAATAGCATTAGGAACAGGAAAGACTTCTGGAATAACCGCAGGAGCTTTAAAAACCTTATCCAAACGTATAGAATTAGTATCAAGAGGACTAGAATCCTCTATTTCTAAAGCAATTAGTACTTCTTTAAGTAAAGAGCGAATAAATTCCATCTTAAATAAATATGAAGATTTATCAGCATCAATCTCTGAGACAGAATCCTCTGAACCAGAAGAGTCCAAAGAATCAGAATGATGGTGTTCATTTAAAAATTCATCTGTAGAGAGAGAAGATTTAAAAGACTTTTTACGTTTACTAGAAGGAGAAATAACAGACAAAGCCTTCTTTATGGATTCAGAAACAAAATCTCTTATGTTATCAGGAACATTCTGCACCTTAGATGTTGAGGGAACTGCAACAGGCAATGGTACATCACTAAAGGAAATATTATCTGCTTTAACAAGTTTGTCATGACAATTATTACAAACAACAGCTGGAGGAATAGCTACCAAAAGTTTACAGCAGATACACTTAGCTTTGGTAGATCCAGCAGGCAGTGGTTTTCCTGTAGTATCTTCTGGCTCAGATGCAACGTGAGACATCTTGCAATATGTAAGAGAAAAAACAACATATAAAGCAAAATAGATCAAATTCCTTATAAGACAGTTTCAGGAATGGGAAAAAAATGACAAACATCAAGCTTCTAGCAACCAGAAGCAAATGAAAAATGAGACTGAAATAATGTGGAGACAAAAGCGACGCCCATATTTTTTTGGCGCCAAATAAGACGCCCACATTATTTGGCGCCTAAATGCTTTTGGCGCCAAAAATGACGCCACATCCGGAACGCCGACATTTTTGGCGCAAAATAACGTCAAAAAATGACGCAACTTCCGGCGACACGTATGACGCCGGAAACGGAAAAGAATTTTTGCGCCAAAAAAGTCCGCGCCAAAAATGACGCAATAAAATGAAGCATTTTCAGCCCCCGCGAGCCTAACAGCCCACAGGGAAAAAAAGTCAAATTTTTGAGGTAAGACAAAATATGATAATTTAAAGCATAATCCCAAATATGAAACTGACTGTCTGGAAATAAGGAAAGTTGAACATTCTGAGTCAAGGCAAATAAATGTTTGAATACATATATTTAGAACTTTATAAATAAAGTGCCCAACCATAGCTTAGAGTGTCACAGAAAATAAGACTTACTTACCCCAGGACACTCATCTACATGTTTGTAGAAAGCCAAACCAGTACTGAAACGAGAATCAGTAGAGGAAATGGTAAATATAAGAGTATATCGTCGATCTGAAAAGGGAGGTAAGAGATGAATCTCTACGACCGATAACAGAGAACCTTATGAAATAGACCCCGTAGAAGGAGATCACTGCATTCAATAGGCAATACTCTCCTCACATCCCTCTGACATTCACTGCACGCTGAGAGGAAAACCGGGCTCCAACTTGCTGCGGAGCGCATATCAACGTAGAATCTAGCACAAACTTACTTCACCACCTCCCTTGGAGGCAAAGTTTGTAAAACTGATTTGTGGGTGTGGTGAGGGGTGTATTTATAGGCATTTTAAGGTTTGGGAAACTTTGCCCCTCCTGGTAGGAATGTATATCCCATACGTCACTAGCTCATGGACTCTTGTTAATTACATGAAAGAAAACAGAATTTATACTTACCGATAAATTTATTTATTTCTGGATGATTAGAGTCCATAACATGTAGGATATATTTCCCACCACCAAGAGGAGGTGAAGAATCCTCACAAGAGCTTTTAATCCCTCCCACCTCCTCTCCCACTTAGTTTATGTATAGCCGAGCAGAGGAGAGAGAAAGAAAAGGTAGGAAAGACAGAAAGCAGTGTCAGAAGGTGCAAATAAATACTGTCGACCATATAGCAAAAAAACGGCCAGGTCTTATGGACTCATTATCCTGAAAGAAATTGATTGGCAAGTATACATTCTGTTTTCTTTTGTAAGATGATGAGAGTCCAGGTTAATGACAGGTGGGACAAAAAGATGGAATATCCTATTTTGTGGACACTGTTGCTTGAAGGACTACTTCTCTGCCAAAAACAGCTTCAGAAGAAGCATGAATATCAAAATGATAACATTTTGAAAATTTTATGGACAGAAGACCAAGTTGCCGTCTTGCAAATCTGTTCCAAGGAGGCATCAATTTTGAAGGCCCAAGAAGTAGATGCAGATCTAGTAGAATGAGCAGTTACTCTTTTTGAAGGCGGTTTCACAGCAACCCAGTAAGCCTTACCAATAGTCTGCTTCAGTCATAAGGCCTTTTAACCCTTTCTGGGACCTAAAAACTGGACAAATAGGCTAGAGCCTGTCTAAAATCTTAAGTAGCCTTAAGATAAAATTAAGACTGACTACATCCAAATTACATAGCAGGCCGGCGTTCCTTAGACAGATTTGGATTAATATTTTCTGAAAACAGTACTGGGATATGTATCACAGAAATTAGACAGGAGTTGGATTCCGAACAAAAAAGTATCCAAGATACTTCTTTCATCGCTAAAGGACTGCAAGTCCCACCCTGATGATTGACATATGCCACAGTTGTGATATTGTCTGTCTGAAAAGGAATGAAAGATTCTCTTTAATAGAGGCCAAGCCTGAAGAGCCCTGAAAATAGCACAAAGTTCTAAAATATTGATTGGTAACCTTGCCTCTTGAGGATTCCAAACTCCTTGAGCTGTCAGAGAACCCAAGACAGCTCCCCAACCTGTGAGACTTGCATCTGTTGAAATCATAGTCCAGGAAGGACGAACAAAAGAGGCCCCTTGAATAATCCAATGATGGTCAAACCACCAGGACAGAGAGAGTTGAATGTTGGGATTTAAGTATATCAATTGTGATATCCGAGTATAATCCCTGCACCATTGATTCAGCACGCAAAGCTGCGGAGGTCTCATATGAAAAAGAGCAAAGGGGATCGCGTCTGATACTGCAGTCATGAGACCTAAAACTTCCATGCACATAGCCACTAAAGGGAATGAAGGTTTCGACAGGCAGAAACCAATTTCATTTGTCTCTTGTCTGTTAAAGGCAAAGTCATGGACACTGAATCTGGAAACCTAAAAAGGTGACCCTTGTCTGAGGAATCAAGAAACTCTTTGGTAAATTGATCCTCCAACCATGTTTTTGAAGAAACACCACAAGTTTATTTGTGTGAGATTCTGCTTAATGAAAAGATTGAGCCAGTACCAAGATATCGTCCAAATAAAGAAACACTGCAATATCCTGCTCTCTGATTACAAATAGAAGGGCACGAGAACCTTCAAAAAGATTCTTGGAGCTGTTGCTAGGCCAAATGGAAGAGCAACAAATTGGTAATTCTTGTTTAGAAAAGAGAATCTCAGAAACCGATAGTGGTCTGGATGAATCGGAATGTGAAGATACGCATCCTGTAAGTCTATTGAGGACATGTAATGACCTGTCTGAACAAAAGGCAGAATAGTCCTTATAGTCACCATCTTGAAAGTTAGGACCCTTACAAATTGATTCAAAAACTTCAGATCCAGAACTGGTCTGAAAGAATTTTCCTTCTTCGGGACAATGAATAGATTTGAATAAAAACCCAGGCCCTGTTCCCGAAGTGGAACTGGTACAATTACCCCTGAAAGCTCTAGATCTGAAGCACACTTCAGAAAAGCCTGAGCTTTCACAGGATTTGTTGGAATGTGAGAAAAAATCTTCTCACAGGAGGTCTTATTCTGAAACCTATTCGATACCCCTGAGAGACAATATTCTGAATGAAACCTGCCCAAAAGTCTTGAAATAATTTCAATCTGCCCCCCACCAGCAGAACTGGATTGAGGGCCGCACCTTCATGCAGTCATGGGGGCTGGCTTTGGTTTCTTATAAGGCTTGGATTTATTCCAACTCGAAGATGGCTTCCAATTGGAGCCAGAGTCCTTAGGGGAAGAAGTGGTTTTCTGTTCTCTATTCTGACGAAAGGAACAAAACCGATTAAAAGCTTTAGATTTACCCTTAGACTTTTTATCTTGGGACAAAAAAGATAGTGGAAATAATAGAATCCAACTGGGAACCAAATAAATTATTACCCTGGAATGAAAGGGATAGTAACCTAGATTTAGATACCATGTCAGCATTCCATAATGTGAGCCATAAAGCTCTTCTACATAAAATAGCCAAAGACATAGATTTAACATCAATCTTGATGATATCAAAAAAAGCATCCCAGATAAAATGATTAGCATGTTGAAGCAAACGAACAATGCTATACAAATCAGAATCTTTTTCCCGATGTGCTAAACTATCCAAACAAAAAGTTGTAGAAATGGCAGGCCTGAGAATATAGCCAGAATGTAAATAAGCTTTCCTTAGATAAGATTCAATTTTCCTATCTAAAGCATCCTTAAAAGAGGTACTATCTGGGGGGGCAGAGCCTACTTCTGAAGCGGCAGGACGCGTCTCTGTGAAGCTCCTGACTTCAGAGTTGTTTTTTGAGCCACGTGGATCTATACAACCCAGGAGATTGTCGTCAGTTTTCATTGCAGCGTGGCTTGGGCTGCCGCAAGAATACCCCCCCCCCCCCAGGTAACTGGGTTACAGAGTACATTTGATACTCCAGTGACTAACCTGTTCATTGTTGACCTGGACCCTAAGTGATATTTTGGAAACATAATGGTTTTAGAAGAGGAAAAACTACTATAGGCCTGTTAAAACCCTTGATTTCACTATGGATGCTGTAACCAAATGGGAAAATGCCATCCTACAGATAATAAGCAATCATTTCATGGAACTGGAGCGGAAGCTAGATTCTATACTATTGGCTACCTACAATTGTCCCCCAGCAGCGGACCCACTTCGGGATCAGATGAAGATTACCTACAAAAACCCAGAGCCCTCTGCAGAAGCCTTACACGCCTCACACATCAAACTAATCTTGAAAAGCCGGAGGGGGTTCTTGAGGCTATCGTGACAATTGAGAGCTCTGATAACTGGATTTCGAGGGATCGATGCGATGAGAAGGGTAAATGGAAGCAGAGGACCCTGGGAACCCTAACCACGCCGCTGTCAGAGGATCCAGCAGAAGCATCTGGTCGAGTCACGGGAAGGCGCCCCCAGGGCGAGATCAGCTTGCTTCTCATGAAGCTAGATCCAGCTAAAGTGGATCCGGAGATTAGTATCTACAAAGCGGTCTACAGCAATTCCCAACAAAGGAAGCCCACTTCTGTTTCTCTACATACGCAGAAGGCTATGAGAGGAGGACAAAATAGATCGGAGGTTCTGTATGACTTACTAGTCGGAAAAGGTACTGCATTTGAGAGGAGAGATGGTCTGTTTGGGCCCACTCTCGGCATCGATCTAGACTGTTTACCATATCCTTACATGGGAGTCTGTACACAAGGAATCGGAAAGATCCATCCTCTCAGGACTGTTCATGCTATAGCTTATCCAGTACAGTCATTAATTAGTGCTTAGCCCTGTGTTGTAATGCCCTGCGTTAATATACATATAGTTACAGGGCAATGTCTGTTAATGTTAGTTCCTATACACTATTTTTTTTTGTCCAAATGTTTTTATTTTCTGTATAAATGCTTAAATGCTGTCTCACATGTGTATAGCTCACAAGATTTGGCAGTTTTGCTAGGTATTACAAATGCTCACAGCTAGTTTCATGTTTGTACTTAATGAAACATATTACTTATTTTTCCCGTATTCCTATGTTACTAAGCTCTTGAGAAAGGAGGGGGCTTAAGTGTTAAAAACCTCTAAATATTAAGATTGTCTAACCTAACCTAGTGATATTTTTACCCTGAATACATAATCATATAGTGGCTGCTTATATGCCTTAGCCTCCGGTAAAATGCCTTAATTTACCCTTCTAGATAACAATGGACTATCACTTTCACTTATACCCTAGAAAGACATGAAGATATCTGCACATTTTGGTTTGAGTTATATTTAATGAGGTCCTTAGCTTCAGACCCATCACAATACTCCTCAAAATTCAGAATTGCCCTAGATGATAAAAGTTTAGTTTGTGGAGCTCTATAAGACTTAACTGCTCTCATATAGCATTAGGCAATCCCCAGTTGGCCACAGAAATTCTTAACTATTGAATCTTGTTGGTTTATATATAAATATGGAATAGCTCACCTCTGGAGATGTGAGACTAGCAGATGTCCAGCAATAAAGCTAACTTAATACAAGCATAATTTTTTATATAAGATCCATGTATATACATTTGCATTCCCCACAACAGAGATAAAATGGGTTCTATATTCCATATCCTCCCAGGGACCACTTTCTCATGATATATATTGGGTCCAGGTTCTTCAACTGCTCTCAAAATAAGATACCAGTTAGGGTCCAAGAGTGATCCTTTTAGTTCCTTCACCAAACCCTCCCGACTATTGTTGGATTTTTACTCCTGGTGTGTCAGGCTGCCAGGAATCAGACTGAGACGAGAAGTGCAAAAATAATAACACCTTTATATTTAACAAAAAAATAATAAAAAGTCCACAAGTCAAATAACAAGCCAGGAGTCAAAACCAGAGTTGGTAGTCAGACGAGCCGAGTCAGGAGCCAAAGCGCATAGTCAGACGAGCCGGAATCAGGAACAAGGAAAAAAACAGTGTCAGGAACAAGCCAGGGATCAGCAACCAGGAAGGACGTCAGGCAGCCAGGTAATACACAGGAACTCTCACAAACAGGTCTGAGACAACGCAAAGCATACTGAACAGAGGCCCTTTAAATAATAAGTGATGACATCACAATTCTGAGACTGCATCCTGTCTCACATGGATGATGCACACCAGTCTGGCCATAAAAGGAAGTGCAGGAAGTGAGCAGCATCCCCCACAATGCACCATAGTCAGGAAGAGAGGTGAGTAAAATGGCTGCAAGCAGCACATGGCAAACACAACAGAGAAAAAACCCTGACAGGTGTTCCAAGAGTGGCCAATGCTTATAACTAGGGGAGTTTATATCCTATACTTTGTCAATATCCATGAAGGGGATACTTACTTTCATATAGGAAGAAAGACTGAGATGAGATTTGTTTGTTATTTTACTGATATATATTACAGTTCATGTTAAAACTAAAAAATTAGATTGTTATTTAAGGTCCAAAGGTGGTCTCTCTTGCTGGCAAAAAGAACTTCTATACTTTGATTATATATGGATGAGGTCCAAAAGCGGCCTCATGTGTCCTGCAAGAGGGTAAATGAACATTAGGCATTTGATTAATACACTATACCTGTGAATTTTTCTCATAGGAATATATAAATGTATAAAAACTCCATACAATATGGTATTTGTAATTCATTAATGGTGTGTTATATTGCTTCATATTTCATGTATGCCTTCAATTCTCAAATTAAAACTATAAAATAAAAAAAGAGGTACTATCTTCCATAGGAAGAGAAGTACGCTTAGCAAAAGTAGAAATAGCCCCATCAACCTTAGGGACTTTTTCTCAAAACTCTAATTTAGTCACTGGCAAAGGATACAACTTTTTAAACCTTGAAGAAGGAACAAAAGAAGGCTTAGACCATTCCTTAGCAATCACATCAGAAATATCATTAGGAACAGCAAAAACCTCAGAAGTAATCACAGAAGGTTTATAGACAGAATTTAAACGTTTACTGGATTTATTATCAAGAGGTCCAGACTCAATATCCAAAGTTATCAACACTTCTTTTAACAAACGAACGAATATACTAAATCTTAAAAAGATAAGTTGATTTTATCAGTGACAATGTCTAAAGTAGGATCTTCCGAATCTGAGAGATCTTCATCAGAGGTGGATATATCAGTATGTTGTTGTCATTACAAATTTCATCAGTAGTATGAGAAGTTTTAAAAGACCTTTTACATATATTTGAAGGCGGAATAGCAGACATAGCCTTCTGTATAGCATTAGCATCAGCAATATAATTCTTTATATCAACAGAGATATCATGTACTTTAGATGTTGAGGGAACAGATACTATACTAGCACTAATAGAAACCTTTTCTGCATGCAAAAGCTTATCATGACAACTGTTACATACTACAGCTGGAGATATAATCTCCATTAGCTTACAACAGATACACTTAGCTTTGGTAGAACTGTGTTCGGGCAGCATGGTTCCTACAGCAGCTTCTGAGACAGGATCAGTTTGAGACATCTTGAAAAATGTAAAAGAAAAATAACATTTAAACAGAAATATCTTATTTCCACATATAGCAATTTAAGGAATGGGGAAAAATGCAAATGCTAAAATTGAAAAAAAGCAAATAGCATAGCCCTCTGAGCATAAAGAAGGCAAGGAGCATATAGGAAGAGGGGTAAAATAAAATTGAATTTTTTGGCGCCAAGTATGACGCACAAGGCAAAAGGAAGTTGAATTATTTTTTTTTGCCGCCAACAAACATCCCGAAATGACGCAACTCGCGTCATAAACACAATTTCGCAATAAACTACCTTGCGTCAACAAGATGCAGGAAATTACAAACTTGCGTCATTACAGACGCACATTTACGCCAAAAAATACGCAATAAATAACAGCTTTTTGCCCGCAAGTTTTTCAAAAGAAAAAACAATTTATGCTTACCTGATAAATTTATTTCTCTTGTGATGTATCGAGTCCACGGATTCATCCTTACTTGTGGGATATTCTCCTTCCCTACAGGAAGTGTTAGAGAGAGCACCCACAGCAGAGCTGTCTATATAGCTCCCCCCTTAGCTCCACGCCCCAGTCATTCGACCGAAGGCTAGGAAGAAAAAGGAGAAACCATGCGGTGCAGTGGTGACTGAAAGTTTAAAAAATTAAAAACATAATTTATGTAAGAACTTACCTGATAAATTCATTTCTTTCATATTAGCAAGAGTCCATGAGCTAGTGACGTATGGGATATACATTCCTACCAGGAGGGGCAAAGTTTCCCAAACCTTAAAATGCCTATAAATACACCCCTCACCACACCCACAAATCAGTTTAACGAATAGCCAAGAAGTGGGGTGATAAGAAAAAAGTGCGAAAGCATATAAAATAAGGAATTGGAATAATTGTGCTTTATACAAAAAAATCATAACCACCACAAAAAAGGGTGGGCCTCATGGACTCTTGCCAATATGAAAGAAATGAATTTATCAGGTAAGTTCTTACATAAATTATGTTTTCTTTCATGTAATTAGCAAGAGTCCATGAGCTAGTGACGTATGGGATAATGACTACCCAAGATGTGGATCTTTCCACGCAAGAGTCACTAGAGAGGGAGGGATAAAATAAAGACAGCCAATTCCTGCTGAAAATAATCCACACCCAAAATAAAGTTTAATGAAAACATAAGCAGAAGATTCAAACTGAAACCGCTGCCTGAAGTACTTTTCTACCAAAAACTGCTTCAGAAGAAGAAAACACATCAAAATGGTAGAATTTAGTAAAAGTATGCAAAGAGGACCAAGTTGCTGCTTTGCAAATCTGATCAACTGAAGCTTCATTCCTAAACGCCCAGGAAGTAGAAACTGACCTAGTAGAATGAGCTGTAATCCTTTGAGGCGGAGTTTTACCCGACTCGACATAGGCATGATGAATTAAAGATTTCAACCAAGATGCCAAAGAAATGGCAGAAGCTTTCTGGCTTTTTCTAGAACCAGAAAAGATGAAAAATAGACTAGAAGTCTTTCGGAAAGACTTAGTAGCTTCAACATAATATTACAAAGCTCTAACAACATCCAAAGAATGCAATGATTTCTCCTTAGAATTCTTAGGATTAGGACATAATGAAGGAACCACAATTTCTCTATTAATGTTGTTAGAATACACAACCTTTAGGAAAAAATTCAAAAGAAGTTCGCAACACCGCCTTATCCTGATGAAAAATCAGAAAAGGATACTCACAAGAAAGAGCAGATAATTCAGAGACTCTTCTGGCAGAAGAGATGGCCAAAAGAAACAAAACTTTCCAAGAAAGAAGTTTAATGTCCAAATGAATGCATGGGTTCAAAAGGAGGAGCTAGAAGAGCCCCCAGAACCAAATTCAAACTCCAAGGAGGAGAAATTGACTGAATGACAGGTTTTATACGAACCAAGTCTTGTACAAAACAATGAATATCAGGAAGATTAGCAATCTTTCTGTGAAAAAGAACAGAAAGGGCAGAGATTTGTCCTGTCAAGGAACTTGCGGACAAACCTTTATCTAAACCATCCTGAAGAAACTGTAAAAAAATTCTCGGAATTCTAAAAGAATGCCAGGAAAAATGATGAGAAGACACTAAGAAATATAAGTCTTCCAGACTCTATAATATATCTCTCTAAATACAGATTTACGAGTCTGTAACATAGTATTAATCACAGAGTCAGAGAAACCTCTTTGACCAAGAATCAAGCGTTCAATCTCCATACCTTTAAATTTAAAGATTTGAGATCCTGATGGAAAAAAGGACCTGGCAACAGAAGGTCTGGTCTTAACTGAAGAGCCCACAGTTGGCAAGAGGCCATCCGAAAAAGAATCCGTCCATGCTGGAGCTACCAGCAGAACAAACGAGCATTCCTTCAGAATCTTGGAGATTACTCTTGGAAGAAGAACTAGAGGCGGAAAGATATAAGCAGGATGATACTTCCAAGGAAGTGATAATGCATTCACTGCCTCCGCCTGAGGATCCCGGGGTCTGAACAGATACCTGGGAAGTTTCTTGTTTAGATGAGAAACCATCAGATCTATTTCTGGAAGTTCCCACGTTTGAACAATCTGAAGAAATACCTCTGGGTGAAGAGACCATTCGCCCGGATACAACGTTTGACGACTGAGATAATCCGCTTCCTAATTGTCTATACCTGGGAAATGAACCGCAGAGATTAGACAGGAGCTGGATTCCGCCCAAACCAGAATTCGAGATACTTCTTTCATAGCCAGAGGACTGTGAGTCCCTCCTTGATGATTGATGTATGCCACAGTTGTGACATTGTCTGTCTGAAAACAAATGAACGACTCTCTCTTCAGAAGAGGCCAAGACTGAAGAGCTCTGAAAATTGCACGGAGTTCCAAAATATTGATCGGTAATCTCACCTCCTGAGATTCCCAAACCCCTTGTGCCGTCAGAGACCCCCACACAGCTCCCCAACCTGTAAGACTTGCATCTGTTGAAATTACAGTCCAGGTCGGAAGAACAAAAGAAGCCCCCTGAACTAAACGATGGTGATCTGTCCACCACGTCAGAGAGTGTCGTACAATCGGTTTTAAATATATTAATTGAGATATCTTTGTGTAATCCCTGCACCATTGGTTCAGCATACAGAGCTGAAGAGGTCGCATGTGAAAATGAGCAAAGGAGATCGCGTCCGATGCAGCAGTCATAAGACCTAAAATTTCCATGCATAAGGCTACCAAAGGGAATGATTGTGACTGAAGGTTTTGACAAGCTGATATCAATGTTAGACTTCTCTTGTCTGACAAAGACAGAGTCATAGACACTGAATCTACCTGGAAACCTAAAAAGGTTACCCTTGTCTGAGGAATCAATTCACTTTTTGGTAAATTGATCCTCCAACCATGATCTTGAAGAAACAACACAAGTCGATTCGTATGAGATTCTGTTAAATGTGAAGACTGAGCAAGTACCAAGATATCGTCCAAATAAGGAAATACCAATACCCTGTTCTCTGAATACAGACAGAAGGGCACCGAGAACCTTTGTAAAAAATCTTGGAGCTGATGCTAAGCCAAACGGTAGAGCCACAAAACTGGTAATGCTTGTCTAAAAAAAGAGAATCTCAGAAACTGAAAGTGATCTGGATGAATCGGAATATGCAGATATGCATCCTGTAAATCTATTGTAGACATATAATGCCCTTGCTGAACAAAAGGCAGGATTGTCCTTACAGCTACCATCTTGAATGTTGGTATCCTTACATAACGATTCAATATTGATAGATCCGGAACTGGTCTGAAGGAATTGACCTTCTTTGGTACAATGAAGAGATAGAATAAAACCCCAGCCCTGTTCCAGAACTGGAACTGGCATAATTACTCCAGCCAACTCTAGATCTGAAACACATTTCAGAAATGCTTGAGCCTTTGCTGGGTTTACTGGGACACGGGAAAGAAAAAAATCTCTTTGCAGGAGGCCTTAACTTGAAGCCAATTCTGTACCCTTCTGAAACAATGTTCTGAAACCAGAGATTGTGAACGGAATTGAACCAAATTTCTTTGAAAAGAACGTAAACTGCCCCATACCAGCTGAGCTGGAATGAGGGCCGCACCTTCATGGGGACTTGGGAGCTGGCTTTGGGTTTCTATAAGGCTTGGATATATTCCAAAGTGAAGGTTTCCAAACTGATACCGCTCCTGAGGATGAAGGATCAGGCTTTTGTTCCTTGTTGTGATGAAAGGAACGAAAACAATTTAGACCTAAATTTACCTCAGATTTTTTACCCTGTGGTAAAAAGTTCCCTTCCTTCCAGTAACAGTTGAGATAAAAGAATCCAACTGAGAACCGAATAATTGATTACCCTGGAAAGAAAGGGATAGCAAAGTTGACTTAGAAGACAGATCAGCATTCCAAGTTTTAAGCCATAAAGCTCTTCTAGCTAAAATAGTTAGAAACATATACCTGACATCAATTCTAATGATATCAAAGATGGCATCACAAATAAAATAATTAGCATGTTATAGAATAATAATGCTATGAGAATTATGATCTGTTACTTGTTGCGCTAAAGCTTCTAACCAAAAAGTTGAAGCTGCAGCAACATCCGCTAAAAATATAGCAGGAGTAGAGACAGCCCCATTAACCTTAGGGATTTTGTCCCAAAAACTCTAATCTGTCAGATGGCACAGGATATAATTGCTTAAAACGTTTTAAAAGGAGTAAATGAATTACCCAAATTATTCCATTCCCTGGAAATTACTTCAGAAATAGCATCAGGGACAGGAAACACTTCTGGAATAACTACAGGAGATTTAAAAACCTTATTTAAACGTTTAGTTTTAGTATCAAGAGGACCAGAATCCTCTATTTCTAATGCAATTAATACTTCTTTAAATAAAGAACGAATAAATTCCATCTTGAACAAATACAAAGATTTATCAGCATCAACCTCTGAGACAGAAACCTCTGAACCAATAGAACCATTATCAGTATCAGAATGATGATGTTCATTTAAAAATTCATCTGAAAAAAGAGAAGTTTTAAAAGACTTATGTATACTAGAAGGAGAAATAACAGACATAGCCTTCTTAATGGATTTAGAAACAAAATCTCTTATGTTATCAGGAACACTGAGTATTAGATGTTGACGGAACAGCAACAGGTAATGTAACAGTACTAAAGGAAATTTTATCTGCATTAACAAGTTTGTCATAACATTTAATACAAACAACAGCTGAAGGAACAGATACCAAAAGTGATACACTTAGCTTTGGTAGCTCCAGCACCGGGCAGCGATTTTCCTGAAGTATCTTCTGACTCAGTTGCAACGTGGAACATCTTGCGATATGTAATAGAAAAAACAACATATAAAGCAAAATTGATCAAATTCCTTAAATGACAGTTTCAGAAATGGCAAAAAAATGCCAGTGAACAAGCTTCTAGCAACCAGAAGCAATAAATAATGAGACTTAAATAATGTGGAGAAAAAAGTGACGCCCATATTTTTTTTTATTTTTTTTTTTTAGCGCCAAATAAGACGCCCACCTTATTTGGCGCCTAAATGCTTTTGGCGCCAAAAATGACACCACATCCGGAACGCCGACACTTTTGACGCAAAAGAACGTCAAAAATGACTCAACTTCCGGCGACACGTATGACGCCGAAAACAGAAAAACAGAATTGCCAGCTTTTTGTGAAGTAACACAGACAAGGCAGAAATCTGACCCTTCAAAGAACTTGCAGATAATCCTTTCTCCAAACCTTCTTGAAGAAAGGATAGAATCTTAGGAATTTTTACCTTGTCCCAAGGGAATCCTTTAGATTCACACCAACAGATATATTTTTTCCATATTTTGTGGTAGATTTTTCTAGTTACAGGCTTTCTGGCCTGAACTAGAGTATCAATGACAGAATCTGAGAACCCTCGCTTTGATAAGATCAAGCGTTCAATCTCCAAGCAGTCAGTTGGAGTGAGACCAGATTCGGATGTTCGAACGGACCTTGAACAAGAAGGTCTCGTCTCAAAGGTAGCTTCCATGGTGGAGCCGATGACATATTCACCAGGTCTGCATACCAAGTCCTGCGTGGCCACGCAGGAGCTATCAAGATCACTGATGCCCTCTCCTGATTGATCCTGGCTACCAGCCTGGGGATGAGAGGAAACGGCGGGAATACATAAGCTAGTTTGAAGGTCCAAGGTGCTACTAGTGCATCTACTAGAGTCGCCTTGGGATCCCTGGATCTGGACCCGTAGCAAGGAACCTTGAAGTTCTGACGAGAGGCCATCAGATCCATGTCTGGAATGCCCCACAATTGAGTAAGTTGGGCAAAGATTTCCGGATGGAGTTCCCACTCCCCCGGATGAAATGTCTGACGACTCAGAAAATCCGCTTCCCAATTTTCCACTCCTGGGATGTGGATTGCAGACAAGTGGCAGGAGTGAGTCTCCGCCCATTGAATGATTTTGGTCACTTCTTCCATCGCCAGTGAACTCCTTGTTCCCCCCTGATGGTTGATGTACGCAACAGTCGTCATGTTGTCTGATTGAAACCGTATGAACTTGGCCTTTGCTAGCTGAGGCCAAGCCTTGAGAGCATTGAATATCGCTCTCAGTTCCAGAATATTTATCGGGAGAAGAGATTCTTCCCGAGACCAAAGACCCTGAGCTTTCAGGGGTCCCCAGACCGCGCCCCAGCCCACCAGACTGGCGTCGGTCGTGACAATGACCCACTCTGGTCTGCGGAAGCTCATCCCCTGTGACAGGTTGTCCAGGGACAGCCACCAACGGAGTGAATCTCTGGTCCTCTGATCTACTTGTATCGTCGGAGACAAGTCTGTATAGTCCCCATTCCACTGACTGAGCATGCACAGTTGTAATGGTATTAGATGAATTCGCGCAAAAGGAACTATGTCCATTGCCGCTACCATCAAACCTATTACTTCCATGCACTGCGCTATGGAAGGAAGAGGAACAGAATGAAGTATTTGACAAGAGTTTAGAAGTTTTGATTTTCTGGCCTCTGTCAGAAAAATCCTCATTTCTAAGGAGTCTATTATTGTTCCCAAGAAGGGAACCCTTGTTGACGGAGATAGAGAACTTTTTTCTACGTTCACTTTCCACCCGTGAGATCTGAGAAAGGCCAGGACAATGTCCGTGTGAGCCTTTGCTTGTGGAAGGGACGACGCTTGAATCAGTATGTCGTCCAAGTAAGGTACTACTGCAATGCCCCTTGGTCTTAGCACCGCTAGAAGGGACCCTAGTACCTTTGTGAAAATTCTTGGAGCAGTGGCTAATCCGAACGGAAGTGCCACAAACTGGTAATGCTTGTCCAGAAATGCGAACCTTAGGAACCGATGATGTTCCTTGTGGATAGGAATATGTAGATACGCATCCTTTAAATCCACCGTGGTCATGAATTGACCTTCCTGGATGGAAGGAAGAATTGTTCGAATGGTTTCCATTTTGAACGATGGAACCTTGAGAAACTTGTTTAGGATCTTGAGATCTAAGATTGGTCTGAATGTTCCCTCTTTTTTGGGAACTACGAACAGATTGGAGTAGAACCCCATCCCTTGTTCTCCTAATGGAACAGGATGAATCACTCCCATTTTTAACAGGTCTTCTACACAATGTAAGAATGCCTGTTTTTTTATGTGGTCTGAAGACAATTGAGACCTGTGGAACCTCCCCCTTGGGGGAAGCCCCTTGAATTCCAGAAGATAACCTTGGGAGACTATTTCTAGCGCCCAAGGATCCAGAACATCTCTTGCCCAAGCCTGAGCGAAGAGAGAGAGTCTGCCCCCCACCAGATCCGGTCCCGGATCGGGGGCCAACATCTCATGCTGTCTTGGTAGCAGTGGCAGGTTTCTTGGCCTGCTTACCTTTGTTCCAGGCTGGCTTGGCTTGAGAAGTATTACCCTCTTGCTTAGAGGACGTAGCACTTGGGGCTGGTCCGTTTCTGCGAAAGGGACGAAAATTAGGTTTATTTTTGGCCTTGAAAGACCTATCCTGAGGAAGGGCGTGGCCCTTGCCCCCAGTGATATCAGAAATAATCTCTTTCAAGTCAGGGCCAAACCGCGTTTTCCCCTTGAAAGGAATGTTAAGCAATTTGTTCTTGGAAGACGCATCCGCTGACCAAGATTTTAGCCAAAGCGCTCTGCGCGCCACAATAGCAAACCCAGAATTTTTCGCCGCTAATCTAGCCAATTGCAAAGTGGCGTCTAGGGTGAAAGAGTTAGCCAATTTGAGAGCATGAATTCTGTCCAAAATCTCCTCATAAGAAGAATCTTTATTGAGCGCCTTTTCTAGTTCATCGAACCAGAAACACGCTGCTGTAGTGACAGGAACAATGCATGAAATTGGTTGTAGAAGGTAACCTTGCTGAACAAACATCTTTTTAAGCAAACCCTCTAATTTTTTATCCATAGGATCTTTGAAAGCACAACTATCTTCTATGGGTATAGTGGTGCGTTTGTTTAGAGTAGAAACCGCCCCCTCGACCTTGGGGACTGTCTGCCATAAGTCCTTTCTGGGGTCGACCATAGGAAACAATTTCTTAAATATATGGGGAGGGACGAAAGGTATGCCGGGCCTTTCCCATTCTTTATTTACAATGTCCGCCACCCGCTTGGGTATAGGAAAAGCTTCGGGGGGCCCCGGGACCTCTAGGAACTTGTCCATTTTACATAATTTCTCTGGAATGACCAAATTCTCACAATCATCCAGAGTAGATAACACCTCCTTAAGCAGGGCGCGGAGATGTTCCAATTTAAATTTAAATGTAATCACATCAGGTTCAGCTTGTTGAGAAATTTTCCCTGAATCTGAAATTTCTCCCTCAGACAAAACCTCCCTGGCCCCCTCAGACTGGTGTAGGGGCACTTCAGAACCAATATCATCAGCGTCCTCATGCTCTTCAGTATTTTCTAAAACAGAGCAGTCGCGCTTTTGCTGATAAGTGGGCATTTTGGCTAAAATGTTTTTGATAGAATTATCCATTACAGCCGTTAATTGTTGCATAGTAAGGAGTATTGGCGCACTAGATGTACTAGGGGCCTCCTGTGTGGGCAAGACTGGTGTAGACGAAGGAGGGGATGATGCAGTACCATGCTTACTCCCCTCACTTGAGGAATCATCTTGGGCATCATTTTCTCTAAATTTTGTGTCACATAAATCACATCTATTTAAATGAGAAGGAACCTTGGCTTCCCCACATACAGAACACAGTCTATCTGGTAGTTCAGACATGTTAAACAGGCATAAACTTGATAACAAAGTACAAAAAACGTTTTAAAATAAAACCGTTACTGTCACTTTAAATTTTAAACTGAACACACTTTATTACTGCAAATGTGAAAAAGTATGAAGGAATTGTTCAAAATTCACCAAAATTTCACCACAGTGTCTTAAAGCCTTAAAAGTATTGCACACCAAATTTGAAAGCTTTAACCCTTAACCCCTTAATGACCACAGCACTTTTCCATTTTCTGTCCATTTGGGACCAAGGCTATTTTTACATTTTTGCAGTGTTTGTGTTTAGCTGTAATTTTCCTCTTACTCTTTTACTGTACCCACACATATTATATACCATTTTTCTCGCCATTAAATGGACTTTCTAAAGATACCATTATTTTCATCATATCTTATCATTTACTATAAAAGAAAATATAAAATATGAGGAAAAAATGGAAAAAAAACACACTTTTTCTAACTTTGTCCCCCAAAATCTGTTACACATCTACAACCACCAAAAAATACCCATGCTAAATAATTTCTAAATTTTGTCCAGAGTTTAGAAATACCCAATGTTTGCACGTTCTTTGCTTTTTTTTGCAAGTTATAGGGCAATAAATATAAGTAGCACTTTGCTATTTCCAAACCACTTTTTTTCAAAATGAGCGCTAGTTACATTGGAACCCTGATATCTGTAAGGAATACCTGAATATCCCTTGACATGTATATATTTTTTTTTAGAAGACATCCCAAAGTATTGATCTAGGCCCATTTTGTTATATTTCATGCCACCATTTCACCGCCAAATGCGATCAAATAAAAAAAATTGTTCACTTTTTCACAAATTTTTTCACAAACTTTAGGATTCTCACTGAAATTATTTACAAACAGCTTGTGCAATTATGGCATAAGTGGTTGTAAATTTTTCTCTGGAATCCCCTTTGTTCAGAAATAGCAGACATATATGGCTTTGACGTTGCTTTTTGGTAATTAGAAGGCCGCTAAATGCCACTGCGCACCATGCATGTATTATGCACAGCAGGGAAGGGGTTAATAAGGGAGCATGTAGGGAGCTTTTTGGGGTAATTTTAGCTTTAGTGTAGTGTAGTAGACAACCCAAAGTATTGATCTACGCCCATTTTGGTATATTTCATGCCACCATTTCACCGCCAAATGCGATCAAATAAAGAAAAACGTTAAATTTTTCAAAATTTTAGATTTCTCACTGAAATCATTTACAAACATTTTGTGCAATTATAGCACAAATGGTTGTAAATGCTTCTCTGGGGTCTCCTTTGTTCAAAAATAGCAGACATATATGGATTTGGTGTTGCTTTTTGGTAATTAGAAGGCCGCTAAATGCCACTGCGCACAACACGTGAATTATGCCCAGCAATGAAGGGGTTAATTAGGTAGCTTGTATGGAGTTTGCAGGGTTAATTTTAGCTTTAGTGTAGAGATCAGCTTCCCACCTGACACATCAGACCCCCTGATCCCTCCCAAAGAGCTCTCTTTCCTCCCCCACCCCAAAAATTGTCCCCGCCATCTTAAGTACTGGCAGAAAGTCTGCCAGTACTAAAATAAAAGGTATCCTTTTTTTTATATATAGCATATTTACATATGCTGCTGTGTAAGATTCCCCCCTTAGCCCCCAACCTCCCTGATCCCCCCCAATACAGCTCTCTAACCCTCCCCCTCTGCCTTATTGGGGGCCATCTTGGGTACTGGCAGCTGTCTGCCAGTACCCAGTTTGCATGTAAAAATGTCTATTTTTTTTTTATTTTTGTTTTTTCTGCAGTGTAGCTTCCCCCCCCCCCCCCCAAGACAAATCCCCCACCCCCTTCCAGATCCCTTAGATTACTTTATTCAGGGATTTTATCCCTCCTTTCTCCCCATAATAAAAAAACCCTTTCTGTAGTGTAAGTGGTTCCCACCCGCTCCCTCCCCGTGCACGCGCCTGCCCACCACCCCCTGTGCACGCGCGCGCCCGTGCGCGCCCCCGGCGATACCGCCCCCCTCTTTTACCAAGAAGCCATCGATGGCCGCCCACCCACCTCCCACTTCAGCTCCCACCCACCAACGAATGCGGCCATCGATGTCCGGTGCAGAGAGGGCCACAGAGTGGCTCTCTCTGCACCGGAGGGGTAAAAAATGTTATTGCAGGATGCCTCAATATCGAGGCATCCTGCAATAACCGGAAAACAGCTGGAAGTGATCAGGATCGCTTCCAGCTGCTTTCCACACTGAGGACGTGCAGGGTACGTTCTCAGGCATTAACTGCCTTTTTTCTGAGGACGTACCCTGCACGTCCTCAGTCGTTAAGGGGTTAAAATAACGGAACCGGAGCCGTTTTTATATTTAACCCCTTTACAGTCCCTGGTATCTGCTTTGCTGAGACCCAACCAAGCCCAAAGGGGAATACGATACCAAATGACGCCTTCAGAAAGTCTTTTCTATGTATCAGAGCTCCTCACACATGCATCTGCATGTCATGCTTCCCAAAAACAAGTGCGCAATAGAGGCGCGAAAATGAGGCTCTGCCTATGATTAGGGAAAGCCCCTAGAGAATAAGGTGTCCAATACAGTGCCTGCCGGTTATTTTACATAATTCCCAAGAATAAAATAATTCCTCAAAGCTATGAAGTATAAAATATGCTTATATATCAATCGTTTTAGCCCAGAAAATGTCTACAGTCTTAAAAGCCCTTGTGAAGCCCTTTTTTTCTTTATGTAATAAAAATGGCTTACCGGATCCCATAGGGAAAATGACAGCTTCCAGCATTACATCGTCTTGTTAGAAATGTGTCATACCTCAAGCAGCAAAAGTCTGCTCACTGTTTCCCCCAACTGAAGTTAATTCCTCTCAACAGTCCTGTGTGGAAACAGCCATCGATTTTAGTAACGGTTGCTAAAATCATTTTCCTCTTACAAACAGAAATCTTCATCTCTTTTCTGTTTCAGAGTAAATAGTACATACCAGCACTATTTTAAAATAACAAACTCTTGATTGAATAATAAAAACTACAGTTAAACACTAAAAAACTCTAAGCCATCTCCGTGGAGATGTTGCCTGTACAACGGCAAAGAGAATGACAGGGGAAGGCGGAGCCTAGGAGGGATCATGTGACCAGCTTTGCTGGGCTCTTTGCCATTTCCTGTTGGGGAAGAGAATATCCCACAAGTAAGGATGACGCCGTGGACCGGACACACCTATGTTGGAGAAATGAAGCATTTTCAGCCCCCGCGAGTCTAACAGCCCACAGGGAAAAAGTCACATTTTTTAAGGTAAGAAAAAATGATTGATTCAAATGCATTATCCCAAGTATGAAACTGACTGTCTGAAAATAAGAAATGTTGAACATCCTGAGTCAAGGCAAATAAATGTTTGAATACATATATTTAGAACTTTATAAACAAAGTGCCCAACCATAGCTTAGAGTGTCACAGAAAATAAGACTTACTTACCCCAGGACACTCATCTACATGTTTGTAGAAAGCCAAACCAGTACTGAAACGAAAATCAGCAGAGGTAATGGTATATATATAAAAGAGTATATCGTCAATCTGAAAAGGGAGGTAAGAGATGAATCTCTACGACCGATAACAGAGAACCTATGAAATAGACCCCGTAGAAGGAGATCATTGAATTCAAACAGGCAATACTCTCCTCACATCCCTCTGACATTCACTCTTGCTAATTACATGAAAGAAAGCAAAACTAATGTAAACAAGTTAAAAGATGAGACATAGCCAAGCGTCACCCTGATCTTGGGAGGACTGTTAAATACACTAGAATAACATAATAAAAAGACAATAACACAGAGATCAAATTAGCAGGGTTTTTTTGTTTGTTTTTTGTCAGATTTCAATGTCTCCTTACATTTTCCTACAAACAGAAAGAGAAGCCCTCAACCAGTAACAAAACGAAGCTCAGTAGCTTGTCCTATGGCAAGTTATCACCTAGGAGCAGCCTCTTTTAGCCCAATTGTGCTTTTCACAGAGAACTTTTCTGAAATATATCAGTCTGATCCCATATAACAAGGTCAGTGCAGCCGAGGCAATCCTTATCTGAACAAGGTACATGGCAACCCCAGACCTTCGCCTTCTTTGGGCCTCCCCCTGTTCCTTGTTCAGAGGCGGATTGCCTCTTAGTAAACAAATACTACTAAACATGTGCAACAAGGTCAGTCTGGTCCTGACCTAGTTGCAAATGCTTAGTAGTCATTTTAAACTTTCATACCCCTTTAAATAAAGTATGTTAAAGCATTTTATTTATTTTTCAACATCAAGATTGGCACCCAAGTGAAACAAAGCATCATAAAAATAGCAGCAGAGTAGGAATGCAAAAACATAATTTAACTTATTCTTACCTGATTAATTCCTTTCTTTCTTGGTGGTGATAGTCCACGAAAATCCTTTTTTGTGGGAATTAATGTCCTGGCCACCATGAGGAGGCAAAAACAACCCCACAACAAAGCTTTAAGTATCCCTCTCTCTCCCAGTAGAACATATAGCCAAGGAAAGGAGGAACAAGAAAGATAGCAGGGTAAAGAGGTGCCACCAACTAGTCAAAAATGGGCGAGATCGTGGACTATCGCCACCAATAAACCCCATCCAAATTGTGCAAAAATCTCCCTACAGAAGATCTTGGATTAGGACATAAGGAACTAACCTGGTTAATCCTCTGTAAAAAAAAAACATGGTAGTACATCAGACAAACACTGAAACTGCTTTGTCCCAATGAAAAAACAGAAAACTGAAAAATGCAGACAGGGCAGAAATGCACAAACTCTCCTAGTCGAAGAAATTAACAAAAACAAAACTTCAAAGAAAAAAAGTTTAACAGCTTAAGACAGCATAGATTCCAAAGGGAAGATACTGAAACTTAAATCAGATACAAAACTCAATGGAGAAGATAGGACAGAGAACAGGTCCTATCCTAAACAGCAGGAAACATGTCTGGATACCTAGAAGACAGGCAAACTGCCGGAGACAATCCAGAGAGAGCAGAAATGTATCCCCTTTGGATAGTTGATCGATAGACTGTGCCATGCTATCTCGATCCAAAACATTCAAAGAAGATACTTTCCTCACCTTTCAATAAGTCCTTCTAGACAAAGGCTTATAACCATAAGCAGACACCACCCATAATGCAGAAGAAAAAATCTTTTGAGGAATAACTAAACGTTACATCTCCAAGCAGTCAAATTAGAAGAAGCACAATTCTATAAAAGGTAAAGAAATAACTCCAGAGGACTGTTGTAGAAACTGAACTCATTGCATCTGTCTTCATATGGAACTGGAGCACGTTACAGACAGCGACACTGAGTTTTACCTTCTGTAACAAAAATCTGCTGGTGCTGGCAGCAGGTGTGGGAGGGAATCCAGGAGACTCAATATAAAACAGTAGCAGTAAATATGGAACATACTGTAGTATCCTTTGCCATAAGATGAAACCATTGCACAGAAACCTACAACAGTAGTACTAGATAAGGAATATATTGTAGTATCCTCTCAGAATGAAAGTTAAAATATTGCACAGCAATCTATAACAGTAGGACTAGAGATGGAGTATACAGTAGCATCCACTCACAATGAAAAGTAAAGCCCTGCACAACAATATATCCCCTGCAGTAGGAGAAAACATAATTTATGCTTACCTGATAAATTCCTTTCTCTATATATATATAGTGTAAAGCAGAGTTGCTATATAGCTCCTCCCCTCTACGTCATACCCAGTCATTCGACCGAAAACCAAACGAGAAAGGAGAAACTATAGGGTGCAGTGGTGACTGGAGTATAATTTAAAATTTAGACCTGCCATAAAAAACAGGGCGGGCCGTGGACTGACTACACTACAGGAGAAAGGAATTTATCAGGTAAGCATAAATTATGTTTTCTCCTGTTAAGTGTAGTCAGTCCACGGGTCATCCATTACTTATGGGATACCAATACCAAAGCTAAAAGTACACGGATGATGGGAGGGACAGGCAGGATCTTTACACGGAAGGAACCACTGCCTGAAGAACCTTTCTCCCAAAAACAGCCTCAGAAGAAGCAAAAGTGTCAAATTTGTAAAATTTGGAAAAAGTATGAAGAGAAGACCAAGTTGCAGCCTTGCAAATCTGTTCAACAGAGGCCTCATTCTTAAAGGCCCACGTGGAAGCCACAGCTCTAGTGGAATGAGCTGTAATTCTTTCAGGAGGCTGCTGTCCAGCAGTCTCATAGGCTAAACGTATTATGCTACGAAGCCAGAAAGAGAGGGAGGTAGCAGAAGCTTTCTGACCTCTCCTCTGTCCAGAATAAACGACAAACAGGGAAGAAGTTTGGCGAAAATCTTTAGTTGCCTGTAAATAAAATTTTAGGGCACGGACTACGTCCAGATTGTGTAGAAGTCGTTCCTTCTTTGAAGAAGGGTTAGGACACAATGAAGGAACAACAATCTCTTGATTGATATTCCTATTAGTGACTACCTTAGGTAAGAACCCAGGTTTAGTACGCAGAACTACCTTGTCTGAATGAAAAATCAGATAAGGAGAATCACAATGTAAGGCCGATAACTCAGAGACTCCTCGAGCCGAGGAGATATCTTGGAAAGTTCTGTTTTTAATGGCTAACAGCTTGATATCAATGGAATGAAGGGGTTCAAACGGAACACCCTGTAAAACGTTAAGAACTAAGTTTAAGCTCCACGGTGGAGCAACAGTCTTAAACACAGGCTTAATCCTGGCCAAAGCCTGACAAAAGGCCTGAACGTCTGGAACTTCTGACAGACGTTTGTGCAAAAGGATTGACAGAGCTGAGATAGCAGATAAACCCTTTTCTAAACCTTCTTGTAGAAAAGACAATATCCTAGGAATCCTAACCTTACTCCATGAGTAACTCTTGGATTCGCACCAATGTAAGTATTTACGCCATATTTTATGGTAAATATTCCTGGTAACAGGTTTCCTAGCCTGTATTAAGGTATCAATCACTGACTCCGAGAATCCACGCTTTGATAGAATCAAGCGTTCAATTTCCATGCAGTCAGCCTTAGAGAAATTAGATTTGGATGTTTGAAAGAACCCTGAACCAGAAGGTCCTGTCTCAGAGGCAGAGACCATGGTGGACAGGACGACATGTCCACTAGATCGGCATACCAGGTCCTGCGTGGCCACGCAGGCGCTATTAGAATCACCAATGTTCTCTCCTGCTTGATCCTGGCAATCAAGCAAGGAAGTATCGGGAAGGGTGGAAACACATAAGCCATGTTGAAGACCCAAGGTGCTGTCAGAGCATCTATCAGAACCGCTTCCAGGTCCCTGGATCTTGATCCGTAACAAGGAAGCTTGGCGTTCTGGCGAGACGCCATGAGATCCAGATCTGGTTTGCCCCAACGCCGAAGCAGTTGTGCAAATACCTCCGGGTGAAGTTCCCACTCCCCCGGGTGAAAAGTCTGGCGACTTAGAAAATCCGCCTCCCAGTTCTCTACGCCTGGGATGTGGATCGCTGATAGGAGGCAAGAGTGAAACTCTGCCCAGCGAATTATCTTTGAGACTTCCATCATCGCTAGGGAACTCCTTGTCCCTCCCTGATGGTTGATGTAAGCCACAGTCGTGATGTTGTCCGACTGGAACCTGATGAACCTCAGAGTTGCTAGCTGAGGCCAAGCCAGAAGAGCATTGAGAACTGCTCTCAATTCCAGAATGTTTATTGGATCCCTGAGCCTTCAGGGAATTCCAGACAGAGCCCCAACCTAGTAGGCTGGCGTCTGTTGTTACAATTGTCCAGTCTGGCCTGCTGAAGGGCAACCAAATTTTCACAATAAATGCAATAAATTAGCAAAGGTTTGCACCCACCAGCAAATGGATGATTAACCCCTTAATACCCAAAAACGGATAACGGATATAAATGTTTTATCACAGTCAAAAGCACAGTCTCACAGGTCTGCTGTGAGTGATTACCTCCCTCAAAACTAGTTTAGGAGACCCCTGGGCTCTGTAGAGACGTCCTGGATCATGGAGGAAGGAATAGGAAGACTGTGAGTGAATTCTTACTGCGCAAGAAAGCGCCAAAATAGGCCCCTCCCACTCATATTATAGCAGTGGGGAAGCTCAGCAAACTGAATTTATACATAAATAACGACAGCCATGTGGAAAAATAATGCCCAAAATTTTTTTTAGCACCAAGTACCTCAAAGAAAAACGATTAACATGCCAGTAAAACGTTTTAAAATAAAATTATGAAATTATACTAATAAGCCTGCTGCTAGTCGCTTACACTGCAGTGGAGGCTCAAATATAAGTTAAATGTACACAGTATTTTCTTAGTGAAGTTCCATTCCCCAGAAATACCTCAGTGTAACATACATACATATCAGCCTGATACCAGTCGCTATTACTGCATTTAAGGCTGCACTTACATTATATGGGTATTAGCAGTATTTTCTCAGTCAATTCCATTCCTTAGAAAATAATATACTGCAACATACCTCCTTGCAGGTGAACCCTGCCCGTTGTCCCCTGATCTGAAGTTACCTCACTCCTCAGAATGGCCGAGAACAGCAAATAGATCTTAGTTACGACCGCTAAGATCATACATAAACTCAGGTAGATTCTTCTTCTAATGCTGCCTGAGGAAAAACAACACACTCCGGTGCTGTTTAAAATAACAAACTTTTGATTGAAGATATAAAAACTAATTTTAATAACCACAGTCCTCTCACACGTCCTATCTATTAGTTAGGTGCAAGAGAATGACTGGGTATGACGTAGAGGGGAGGAGCTATATAGCAGCTCTGCTTGGGTGATCCTCTTGCACTTCCTGTTAGGGAGGAGATATAATCCCATAAGTAATGGATGACCCGTGGACTGACTACACTTAACAGGAGAAATAAAATTTTAACCTAGCAGGTCCTATTTGTGGCAAAAATACAATTTTGCGCCAGTGACTGGTGTTTTTATTTTTTAGTTAGGTGACCACGTCACTTGGAATAAAATTAGAGGTAGCCCTGGTCTTAAAAAAAGTCTGCCCACCACTGCACTAAAGGAACTAGCTCTGCAGTTCCAACGTGCTTCATACCACAGATAAAATGAAGGGAGTACAAAGCAATATAGCAGGACACCATAGTAAGGCTAGATAGAAAACAGCAAACACATAAATTATGCTTACCAGATAATTTAATTTCCTTCTGTACAAGGAGAGTCCACAGCTTCATTCCTTACTGTTGGGAAACACTGAACCTGGCCACCTGAAAGAGGCAAAGACACCCCAGCCAAAGGCTTAAATACCTCTCCTACTTCCCCTATCCCCCAGTCATTCTGCCGAGGGAACAAGGAACAGTAGGAGAAATATCAGGATATAAAAGGTGCCAGAAGAAAAACATAATTTATGCTTACCTGATAAATTCCTTTCTTCTGTAGTGTGATCAGTCCACGGGTCATCATTACTTGTGGGATATTATCTGCTCCCCTACAGGAAGTGCAAGAGGATTCACCCAGCAGAGTTGCTATATAGCTCCTCCCCTCTACGTCACCTCCAGTCATTCGACCAAGGACCAACGAGAAAGGAGAAGCCAAGGGTGTAGTGGTGACTGGAGTATAATTTAAAAAATATTTACCTGCCTTAAAAAACAGGGCGGGCCGTGGACTGATCACACTACAGAAGAAAGGAATTTATCAGGTAAGCATAAATTATGTTTTCTTCTGTTAAGTGTGATCAGTCCACGGGTCATCATTACTTGTGGGATACCAATACCAAAGCAAAAGTACACGGATGACGGGAGGGATAGGCAGGCTCTTTATACAGAAGGAACCACTGCCTGAAGAACCTTTCTCCCAAAAATAGCCTCCGAGGAAGCAAAAGTGTCAAATTTGGAAAATTTGGAAAAAGTATGAAGCGAAGACCAAGTTGCAGCCTTGCAAATCTGTTCAACAGAGGCCTCATTCTTAAAGGCCCAAGTGGAAGCCACAGCTCTAGTGGAATGAGCTGTAATTCTTTCAGGAGGCTGCTGTCCAGCAGTCTCATAAGCTAAACGAATTATGCTACGAAGCCAAAAAGAGAGAGAGGTAGCAGAAGCTTTTTGACCTCTCCTCTGACCAGAGTAAACGACAAACAGGGAAGACGTTTGTCGAAAATCTTTAGTTGCCTGTAAATAAAATTTAAGGGCACGAACTACATCCAGATTGAGCAAAAGACGTTCCTTCCTCGAAGAAGGATTTGGGCACAAGGATGGAACAACAATCTCCTGATTGATATTCCTGTTAGTGACTACCTTAGGTAAGAACCCAGGTTTAGTACGCAGAACTACCTTATCCGAGTGAAAAATAAAATAATGAGAATCACAATGTAAGGCTGATAACTCAGACACTCTTCGAGCCGAGGAAATAGCCATTAAAAATAGAACTTTCCAAGATAACAACTTTATAACAATGGAATGAAGGGGTTCAAACGGAACACCCTGTAAAACGTTAAGAACAAGGTTTAAACTCCATGGTGGAGCCACAGCTTTAAACACAGGTTTAATCTTGGCCAAAGCCTGACAAAAAGCCTGAACGTCTGGAACTTCTGACAGACGCTTGTGTAACAGAATGGACAGAGCTGAGATCTGTCCCTTTAAGGAACTAGCGGATAACCCCTTTTCTAAACCTTCTTGTAGAAAAGACAATATCCTAGGAATCCTAACCTTACTCCAAGAGTAACCTTTGGATTCGCACCAATATAGGTATTTACGCCATATTTTATGGTAAATCTTTCTGGTAACAGGCTTCCTAGCCTGTATTAAGGTATCAATAACTGACTCAGAAAAACCACGCTTTGATAAGATCAAGCGTTCAATTTCCAAGCAGTCAGCTTCAGAGAAGTTAGATTTTGATGTTTGAAAGGACCCTGAATCAGAAGGTCCTGTTTCAGAGGTAACGACCAAGGTGGACAGAATGACATGTCCACCAGATCTGTATACCAAGTCCTGCGTGGCCATGCAGGCGCTATTAGAATCACTGATGCTTTCTCCTGTTTGATTCTGGCAATCAATCGAGGAAGCAACGGGAAAGGTGAAAACACATAAGCCATCCTGAAGGTCCATGGTGCTGTCAAGGCATCTATCAGGACCGCTCCCGGATCCCTGGATCTGGACCCGTAGCGCGGAAGCTTGGCGTTCTGTCGAGACGCCATGAGATCTATCTCTGGTTTGCCCCAACGTCGAAGTATTTGGGCAAAGACCTCTGGATGAAGTTCCCACTCCCCCGGATGAAAAGTCTGACGACTTAAGAAATCCGCCTCCCAGTTCTCCACTCCCGGGATGTGGATTGCAGACAGGTGGCAAGAGTGAGACTCTGCCCAGCGAATTATCTTCGATACTTCCATCATTGCTAGGGAGCTTCTTGTCCCTCCCTGATGGTTGATGTAAGCTACAGTCGTGATGTTGTCCGACTGGAACCTGATGAACCCCCGAGTTGTTAACTGGGGTCAAGCCAGAAGAGCATTGAGGACTGCTCTCAATTCCAGAATGTTTATTGGAAGAAGACTCTCCTCCTGATTCCATAGTCCCTGAGCCTTCAGAGAATTCCAGACAGCGCCCCAACCTAGTAGGCTGGCGTCTGTTGTTACAATTGACCAGTCTGGCCTGCTGAATGGCATTCCCCTGGCCAGATGTGGCAGATAAAGCCACCATAGAAGAGAATTTCTGGTCTCTTGATTCAGATTTAGAGTGGGGGACAAATCTGAGTAATCCCCATTCCACTGACTTAGCATGCACAGTTGCAGTGGTCTGAGATGTAGGCGTGCAAAAGGAACTATGTCCATTGCTGCTACCATTAGTCCGATTACCTCCATGCATTGAGCTACTGACGGGTGTTGAATAGAATGAAGGACACGGCATGCACTTTGAAGTTTTGTTAACCTGTCCTCTGTCAGGTAAATCTTCATTTCTACAGAATCTATCAGAGTCCCCAGGAAGGGAACTCTTGTGAGTGGAAAGAGAGAACTTTTCTTTTCGTTCACTTTCCATCCATGCGACCTTAGAAATGCCAGTACTATCTCTGTATGAGATTTGGCAGTTTGAAGGCTTGAAGCTTGTATCAGTATGTCGTCTAAGTACGGAGCTACTGAAATTCCTCGCGGTCTTAGTACCGCCAGAAGAGTGCCCAGAACCTTTGTGAAGATTCTTGGAGCCGTAGCCAGTCCGAATGGAAGAGCTACAAACTGGTAATGCCTGTCTAAAAAGGCAAACCTTAGATACCGGTAATGGCTTTTGTGAATCGGTATGTGAAGGTAAGCATCCTTTAAATCCACTGTGGTCATGTACTGACCCTCTTGGATCATGGGCAAAAATGTTCGAATAGTTTCCATCTTGAACGATGGAACTCTTAGGAATTTGTTTAGGATCTTTAAATCCAAGATTGGCCTGAAGGTTCCCTCTTTTTTGGGAACTACAAACAGATTTGAGTAAAACCCTTGTCCTAGTTCCAACCGCGGAACTGGATGGATCACTCCCATTAATAAAAGATCTTGTACGCAGCGTAGAAACGCTTCCTTCTTTGTTAGGTTTGTTGACAACCTTGACAGATGAAATCTCCCTCTTGGGGGAGAGGATTTGAAGTCCAGAAGGTATCCCTGAGATATGATCTCTAACGCCCAGGGATCCTGAACATCTCTTGCCCAAGCCTGGGCGAAGAGGGAAAGTCTGCCCCCCACTAGATCCGGTCCCGGATCGGGGGCCCTCAATTCATGCTGTCTTAGGGGCAGCAGCAGGTTTTCTGGCCTGTTTGCCCCTGTTCCAGGACTGGTTAGGTTTCCAGCCTTGTCTGTAGCGAGCAACAGCTCCTTCCTGTTTTGGTGCAGAGGAAGTTGATGCTGCTCCTGCTTTGAAATTACGAAAGGAACGAAAATTGGACTGTCTAGCCTTGGCTTTGGCCTTGTCCTGAGGCAGGGCATGACCTTTACCTCCTGTAATGTCAGCAATAATCTCTTTCAAGCCGGGCCCGAATAAGGTCTGCCCTTTGAAAGGAATATTAAGCAATTTAGATTTAGACGTAACATCAGCTGACCAGGATTTCAGCCACAGAGCTCTGCGTGCCTGAATGGCGAATCCTGAATTTTTAGCCGCAAGTTTAGTTAAATGTACTACGGCATCTGAAATAAATGAATTAGCTAACTTAAGGAATTTAAGTTTGTGTGTGATGTCATCTAGTGTGGATGATTGAAGTGTCTCTTCCAGAGACTCAAACCAAAATGCTGCTGCAGCCGTGACAGGCGCAATACATGCAAGAGGTTGCAATATAAACCCTTGTTGAACAAACATTTTCTTAAGGTAACCCTCTAATTTTTTATCCATTGGATCTGAAAAAGCACAGCTATCCTCCACTGGGATAGTGGTACGCTTAGCTAAAGTAGAAACTGCTCCCTCCACCTTAGGGACCATTTGCCATAAGTCCCGTGTGGCGGCGTCTATTGGAAACATCTTTCTGAATATAGGAGGGGGTGAGAAAGGCACACCGGGTCTATCCCACTCCTTAGTAACAATGTCAGTAAGTCTCTTAGGTATAGGAAAAACGTCAGTACTCGTCGGTACCGCAAAATATTTATCCAACCTACACATTTTCTCTGGGATTGCAACTGTGTTACAATCATTCAGAGCCGCTAATACCTCCCCTAGTAACACACGGAGGTTCTCAAGCTTAAATTTAAAATTTGAAATGTCTGAGTCCAGTTTATTTGGATCAGAACCGTCACCCACAGAATGAAGCTCTCCGTCTTCACGTTCTGCAAACTGTGACGCAGTATCAGACATGGCCCTTGCATTATCAGCGCACTCTGTTCTCACCCCAGAGTGATCACGTTTACCTCTTAGTTCTGGTAGTTTAGCCAAAACTTCAGTCATAACAGTAGCCATATCTTGTAATGTGATTTGTAATGGCCGCCCAGATGTACTCGGCGCTACAATATCACGCACCTCCTGAGCGGGAGATGCAGGTACTGACACGTGAGGCGAGTTAGTCGGCATAACTCTCCCCTCGTTGTTTGGTGAAATATGTTCAATTTGTACAGATTGACTGTTTTTTAAAGTAGCATCAATACATTTAGTACATAAATTTCTATTGGGCTCCACTTTGGCATTAACACATATAGCACAGAGATATTCCTCTGAATCAGACATGTTTAACACACTAGCAAATAAACAGCAACTTGAAAATACTTTTCAAAGTAATTTACAAATAATATGAAAACGAACTGTGCCTTTAAGAAGCACAGAAAAAAATTATAACAGTTAAAATAATTAAGTTATAGCATCAATCTTTGTCAGAATATACAGTTTTAGCAAAGGATTGTTCCCCTCAGCAATTAAACAACACAACTTTAGCAAAGGTTTAATCCCATTAGCAAAGATAACAATTTCTGAAAGCAGGAAACAAATTACAGAATAAACGTTTTTATCTCAGTCAAACTATAATTCTCACAGCTCTGCTGAGAGAAATTACCTCCCTCAGAATAAGTTTGAAGACCCCTGAGCTCTGTAGAGATGAACCGGATCATGCAGGGAATACGAGTTGCTGACTGAAATATTTGATGCATAGTAAAAGCGCCCCTCCCCCACACACACAGCAGTGAGGGAGAACAGAAACTGACAGAAAAAACAGATTTAAGCAACTGCCAAGTGGAAAAATAGTGCCCAAACATTTATTCACTCAGTACCTCAGTAAATGAAAACGATTTTACATTCCAGCAAAAACGTTAAACATAATCTCTAGTTATTAAACAGCTTTATGTCTTTCTTACAGTGTAATTCTAGTGAAGTACCATTCTCCCAGAATACTGAAGTGTAAAGTATACATACATGACATTATATCGGTATGGCAGGATTTTCTCATCAATTCCATTGTCAGAAAATAAAAACTGCTACATACCTCTATGCAGATTCATCTGCCCGCTGTCCCCTGATCTGAAGTTTACCTCACTCCTCAGATGGCCGAGAACAGCAATATGATCTTAACTACTCATAGCAAAACTCTGGTAGATTCTTCCTCAAACTCTGCCAGAGAGGTAATAACACACTCCGGTGTTATTTTAAAATAACAAACTTTTGATTGAAGATATAAAACTAAGTATAATCACCATAGTCCTCTCACACGACCTATCTAGTTGCTGGGTGCAAGAGAATGACTGGGGGTGACGTAGAGGGGAGGAGCTATATAGCAACTCTGCTGGGTGAATCCTCTTGCACTTCCTGTAGGGGAGCAGATAATATCCCACAAGTAATGATGACCCGTGGACTGATCACACTTAACAGAAGAAATGATAATTTAGGGGGCCGCCCATCAGAGAACACGGACGGGGGCCGTGGACTCTCCTTGTACAGAAGGAAATGAAACTATCTGGTAAGCATAATTTATGTTTTCCTTCTTAATACAAGGAGAGTCCACAGCTTCATTCCTTACTGTTGGGAAACATATACCCAAGCTCTAGACGACACTGAATGAAAACGGGAGGGACAAAAAGAGACAGACCCTAATCTGAGGGCACCACAGCCTGCAAAACCTCTCACGAAGGCTGCTTCAGCTGAAGCAAAATCATCAAACTTGTAAAATTTATTAAAAAGTGTAAGGATGACCAGGTAGCCGCCTTACAAATCTGATCCATAAAGGCCTCATTCTTAAAGGGATAGGAAAGTCAAAATTAAAACTTGCATGATTCAGATAGAGCATGTCATTTTAAGACACTTTTAAATTTCCTTCTATTTGCAAATTTGCTTCGTTCTCTTAAACGTCTGAGGGTTCATTAAGCAACTAACCCCAGGCGCAAATAATCTAACTAAAATTCTCTGTTCCTTCCGATAAACGGAAGTGCTAGAGAAGAGGTGCGCAACAAACTTGGCGCCACACAAACTCCGCCCATCGTGGGCGTTTCATTATCCATCTCCCAGTCGCCATGATTATTTAATCAAAATAAGCCACAGAGAATGAATTAGACTGATCAGCTTCCCTTGTTAGATAGCTGCTGATCCGATTGCTAAAATCTTACAGTGAAACACCCTTTCACACTGAGCTCACTGTCTTTGTTTCATGCTCATTGTAATCTCCCGGTCGGTTATTATTAGTTATGAAACCGCCGGGAGAAGAGAGCCACCTGACACATCTAGACCCAGTGCCTTCGTCCAGGCTGCCATTAGCTCCTGTGCCTGCATCCAAGCTTCCTTCTTGTGTCCCTTAATACACTAGGACAATCTCCTTTCAAAGGGCTCACTTACACTGAGGTCTATAAAAAGTTAAAGTGCCCAAACCTTTTCTGACTATTCTTTCTACCCCCAGAAATAAATCCAGCACTTAACTCATCTTCTGCCTGGCAGCAAGGCAGTTCCCAGGTTTGAGAGGTCCTCTCCCTCCCATAGACCTGCAAGTAAACAAAAGTCCATAGTAAATATCTCTCAGGTTTTCAGTGTAAGGGCAGCATCAAAATATGGGAGCCGCAGTGAGACTTATGTCCCACAAGTTCCCATTGCTCTAAAGCCACCACTGCTCTACTGAAGAGACTGATATGGACTACGGCTACACCCTAGGACAAAGCAGCACAATTTTTTACTACTTTCAAAATAATAAACTCTTGATTGAAGAATCTATACTAACACCTCACTTTACCACTTCCTAACACTAACGTAGGCAAAGAGAATGACTACGGTGGGAGGGAAGGGAGGAGCTATTTAACAGCTTTGCTGTGGTGCTCGTTGCCGCCTCCTGCTGACCAGGAGGTGAATATCCCATTAGTAATTAGGATGATCCGTGGACTCATGTCATAAAAAAGAAACTGGGATAAATATCCCTGTAGATCTTCAACAAACCCGTAACACCTCTATCCATGCCTCTTTCCTTCACGATGCAAAACATAATTTATGCTTACCTGATAAATTTATTTCTCTTGTTGTGTATCCAGTCCACGGATCATCCATTACTTGTGGGATATTCTCATTCCCAACAGGAAGTTGCAAGAGGACACCCACAGCAGAGCTGTCTATATAGCTCCTCCCCCAACTGCCATATCCAGTCATTCGACCGAAAACAAGCAGAGAAAGGAGAAACCATAGGGTGCAGTTGTGACTATAGTTTAAAGTTAAAAAATACCTGCCTTAAAATGACAGGGCGGGCCGTGGACTGGATACACCACAAGAGAAATAAATTTATCAGGTAAGCATAAATTATGTTTTCTCTTGTAAGGTGTATCCAGTCCACGGATCATCCATTACTTGTGGGATACCAATACCAAAGCTAAAGTACACGGATGAAGGGAGGGACAAGGCAGGTACTTAAATGGAAGGTACCACTGCCTGTAAAACCTCTCTCCCAAAAATAGCCTCCGAAGAAGCAAAAGTATCAAATTTGTAGAATTTTGAAAAAACAGAATTTATGTTTACCTGATAAATTACTTTCTCCAACGGTGTGTCCGGTCCACGGCGTCATCCTTACTTGTGGGATATTCTCTTCCCCAACAGGAAATGGCAAAGAGCCCAGCAAAGCTGGTCACATGATCCCTCCTAGGCTCCGCCTACCCCAGTCATTCGACCGACGTTAAGGAGGAATATTTGCATAGGAGAAACCATATGTTACCGTGGTGACTGTAGTT